>NC_081411.1:345989209-346295959 GCF_030272615.1 Cryptomeria japonica | reverse complement strand
CAAGTCACTGGATTACGCATAATCAGATCTGAGAGCATTTTTCATACTTGCATTTACAAGGAGGCAATAAGTCAATTAGCTATGGTTTTACATTTCATTATTTTAATTCACTAACCATTGCTTATAATGATTTATTGAGTGCATTGTGTTTGCAAATATAAGTACAATTCACAGAGAATGACATTTTGGCACCCACCATGGGGCAGAAATCATCATTTTTGGCCTTTCAAGCTTCAACAAACATTCATCTTTGTCGGATCAGAATCAGAATGTCGTACGAGTTGATTTTCCAACTCGTACGAACTACCTTTTAGTCTTGTGCGAAACCTCATCCTATTTCATACGATCCCATTTCTCCTTTCGTATGAGGTATACAGTCATGTCATATGACCTCCTTTGTTAGTAAATCTTATATCATACAAGTTCATTTCCATTGTCATACAATAGCCAAATTCATTTCATATGAATTTTTGGCTGTAAAATTTTGTATCGTACGAGCTAGTTTTGGTCTCTGTGTGAAATCTAAATTTGTGTCCTACTAACTAGAAATTAGTATCGTACGAGTTTCTGCATCTAACATTTTTGATAAACTTCAAGTTAGGATTTTCTAATTCTAATCTGAAATGTTTCCAACATTAACCCTAATTTGTTTATGAGATTTTTTTAGCCTAACTCTTTTCTGCATGATGCTTGTCAAAGATATGCTTGTAAAAGACAAATCCAAAACACAATCATTTTTTCTAATGAATCTATTTTCCAGGTTGCCTATGAATCCAAATAAACTTTGCGTATTCATTAAGTTTTCTAGGCACACTTCAATTTTGCTAAAGGAAATGAACAATCATGTCTTATGTGCTTGTGATGATAGGCGAGTATGCTCTAACCTTTTTTAGGTGATTAGAAAGCTAGACTCATCTTTTGCTATCATTAGTGCATTTCTTTAGCAGGCCTGCCCTCTCGAGGAGTAATAACTCTTAGCCCTTAAGGCTGGTGAGAGGGGAACGACCTAAGTGGAAATGGCTAACACCAAGAAATCCAACCCACTATAAAATAAATGTGTTTTTGATGAAAATCAAAGCAACGACAGTGCTCAGGAATAGCTCTCCTCCATACCTTCAGGTATATCAAACCTTGGTTTTCAAGGCTAGGAGACCTCTTAATTGAGTTTATACCCCAACGCGCCAAATGAATCCCTTACTAGTTCTGGTTAAAATAGAAGCTACCCGATTCACCTCTGAAAGAGTGATAATCTTTGTGCAAGAGAGATAGTAACTCTCCCAAGACACTTGCCATATCATGCCCCCATTAGCGTTTGGAGTTGGATAATATGGCATTGAGAATCCATTGTGTGAGACTCATAGGCTGTATTCTGATTAGCTATTGGGTGTGTACCTAAGTCAGCAAGCAAAAGTTTTCATTCTCAGCCAATTTCCTTAGGGTTTAGCTTGATTGAGAGTCAATTATCACATCATGTGTTTGTTGTGTATTCATCCCTAAATCGATAAATCAGACACTAAAAACTGAAAAACCAAAGTAAAACATTAAAATTCAGTGATTAAAACTCAAACAAACAAACATTTTTTTATCTGTGTCCGGTTATCAATCGTACGAGTCTATTTGCATAAAATCTTGTGTTGTACTACACAACATTTTGGGTCATACGAGTCATCTATTTTTTCGTATGGTTCAAAAAAGTGTGTTGTACGAGCCTCTTCTTTTTACATGAAAATTTTTGCTTTATCGTACAGACCCATATCTTGTGTCATTCTAAGCTGCATATCCCGTCATACGAAACTCTACATTTATCAGTCTAGAGCTATGTCTTACATGCCTATTTCAGATTTGTCTTTCTGCCTGATCAAATTACAGTAAACATAAACACTTGTTAATCTGTCGCTTGTGCTTAGATTGTCTCCTTGGTTTGCTTGGTCCAATTATCATTTGTCAAAATTAGACTTTAGAACATAAACACCTCAATATTTTCAAAGTGTTCACCCTCAACAAGTTCAAGATCTGAACATCTCAAAGTGCATTATCAGCCTCTTTGATAAACTGATCACTCAAACATAGTTTCTCATCAAGATCAATCATCCTTTATCATGAAACTAAAATGTTTGTTCAGGATAACCTTGTCCCACATTGTAGGATATATCATTCCTACTAGACTTGATTCTTATCAAAATCATCATTGCACTCCTAAATAGAAGATTGACAAACTTGCAAACCTTTAAACACTTGAATCCTCTTTTAGTGTCATATCACTCTATCATTTGTACCTCGACAATTGATCACTTATCAAAACAACCTTTTGGACAATCGAATCCTAGCACAATATCTAACACACATGCCCATTTTAACTAGAACTCAGAGACAAAGAATCGTAGAAACTAAAATTGAAACATTAGAAATAACTGAAGAGTACATAACCATGGAACATGAAGATGAAATACAAGTTGAAGGAAAAATAATAGAACAAAACATCATAGACATCAAGAAAGATCCTCAATTCGACAAATTTATGCAGAAATTGTTAGAGGAAGAAAAAGAAAAATACTTTCTAATGTTAGCCAAATTTGGTGCTACACTCCCCCAAGATTTTGATGTAAACAAATTAACACAAAAGAAAAGTGATCCTCCCCCCAATAACAAACAATATGAGGACATATTTGGTCTCCACATGAATGACACATCAATTCCCAATAACACCAGAACCAATGAAGAAACTTACATACCTAGAAAAGATTAAGTAGAAATCCTAAATAACATCCAATCAAATGAAGATACAAGAAGGGGTAGAGATGAAACTAGAAGAGATCTAGATCCTCCTAGAATACAAAACCATGGTCATGCAAGAACTAATCATGTTGGTAATCCTATTATAACCATCACACAACAACTACAAGCAATGCAAACACAAATTCAAGATATGCAAAGAGGAAATGTTAGACGATACTCACTTCAAGAAATCTGTCCTTATCCATTTGACATAAACCTAAACAAGATACCATTTCCTATAGGTTTCAAAACTCCTAGATATGAAAAATATGATGGAAGCACTGATCCTCAAGATCATATATGAGAATTTTGCACATGAGGATACCTACTTGATGTGACTATTTCTGAAAAGCTTAATTGGATTAGCTATGGAATGGATCTCCAAACTTCCACCTGGAATTAGATAATTTTTCAGAGTTGGTGGATAAGTTTGTCTCACAATACACCTACAACATACAACATGAAGTAACGATGCTAGACCTATGTAACACTAAACAAAAGGCTGGAGAACCTTTCATGACATTTTTACAACAATGGAGATCATTAGCCTCGCACTATCCTCGTACAATACCAGAATATAAACAAATGGACATATTCATAGACAACCTAAATGATCAAATGAGTTATCACTTAAAAATATAAGGAAATAAAAGTTTCAGAAAGATGGTTGATAATGGAATTAGAATGGAAGAAGCCATGATAAAGAAAGCTGAGTTGAAAACATACAAAGAAGGAGTCCATCCTCCCAACAACAACAATAACAACAATCACAATGATAAACCAAAGTTTTGGAACAGAAATAGAAATGTCGTCAATGATGGAATAGTGGATAACAACAATGTGAAACCAAAACAACTAATTTTAATTTATCCACTCACTCAGCAGCAACTCAACAAAACAACAATCACCAAAGAGCAACTATCAAAATATTCTTTCAAAGACAATTTACAAACATTGGTGAACCCCTTGGATCAGCACTAAAAACACTTCTCACAAACAAATTGATCACTTTACCAGAAGAAAGAAACTATGAACCTCAAATCAAACCACATTGGTGGAATGATAATCAATATTACGATTTTCATCAAAACAAGGGACATCATAGAAATAGTTGTTAGAAGTTGAAAAATATCATACAAGACATGATTGATAATGGAATAATTATTGTAGATGGACATACAACAAATGAATCTCATACAACTTTTAAAACTCCACTTCCAAATTATGAGAAAGGTGAATCATCAACACCAAACAATGGCAAGGGTAAAGCAAAAGTAAACTACACTCATACATATGACAATATGGTAAACGTGATTGTAGTTAAGGAAAAACAAAATCAAGAACATGCTCATGCTCATGCTCATGCTATAACAAGAAGCAAAGCCAAAGTTGTTTTGGCAGGTCCTACTACAAACACATATACAATCTAGTGGAGAAATTGCATAAAACACCCACACAAATATCAATCTTAGAATTGTTAAATCTTTCACCAGCACATAGAGAAATTCTTGAAAAAGCATTAGTCAATACAACGATATCCAAATATCTTGATGTTGATCAATTCCAAACCATGGTGGGATACCTCACAATCCCTCATTGCTTATCATTCACTAAAGAAGATGACATGTCCTTGCAACACCCTCACAACACTCCTTTGCATATTGAAGTCCTCATTCACAAAACACAATATCTGTAGACTCAAATCCATTTCAATATTGCAGCAATCTAAAAATGGCCCAAGAAGTCATTGTTCCACATAATAGGGAGGTATCATCTTCGAGCAGACAATCCAAGGAACAATCATTTGCATCTATTCTATCAATCATGGAGAAACAAATGCAGTTAAGAGATCAAGGGAATGGAGAATAGTCAATATCACAATTACCACATCTTCCTAAATCCTTTGGAAAACCATCAAACTCTAAACAACAACCAATTGTGAAACATCTTTCAATATTTGATGGAGCATTCATTAGTGTTGGATCCTTATCAAAAGAAATAGAAGACAAAGATGTGCTACAGTGGCTATACAAAGATGAATAAGTTCAACAAAAGGTCAACAATGTCAGATACCTACAGAAAAATATGGAAAAAGATTTAACATTCTCAAAAGAATGGGATATATCAGAACAGGTCCTATAAGAAATGGAAAGAAGGTATCTCAGAACCTATTCAACCTTTATGAAGATAATTAATTGAATAAGAAATTATTCAATTAATCTTCCTCCCAAATTTAATTGAATTCACTAAACAATTTGATTAAATTTCATCCTTTTCATCTACTTATTAATAAATCTAAGGATTTACTTAATAGGTTCATATCAATAATCTCTTTTAATTATTTAATTCAAATTAATTAATTTCCCCCATCAAAATCATTATTCTAGAATCCTTAATTAATTAAAACAAATCAAATTCACGACTTGTTCAAATTAACTAGCCTTTTCCATATTATTTGAATTTTTAAATTCAAATTCTCCTAACTTCTACCACTCCTAAACCTAACCTCTTCTAAAACTAACCCATTCTACCTACCACCATGTTCCCTTTCATCCAACATATTCTAGAAGCTTTGTGACACTTGTCACTAAGTATTCCCTTCCATCCAACATCTTCTAGAAGCCTCTTGACATTTGTCACCATAGAGATGATAGATGTTCCCTTTAATCTACCCCTTTGCCAACCTCCTCCAATTTAACCATTGATATCTTCAGGTCAATCTCAACCATTGATTCATGCCACATCACCCCTAGCCTTGGAAAATCCTATAAATAGACCTTATTTTGGAGAAATAATGGTACCACAAATTCATAACATCTTTGCATATTGATTGATCCCATCTCATTCTTAGCTTATGCATTGTTACTATAGGCATCTAGCTTCTAGTTTATCATTTTAGAATTGTTATCATGTTCAATTTTAGCTTAAATCTAGCTTATTTTCTATCTTAATTTTCTTATCATGTAGCTTAATCATTATCTCATCTAGATCATGCATTTGCATCATTTAAATCCTGCATCTAAGTGTAGTCAAGTCACTGGATTATGCATAATCAGATCTGAGAGCATTTTTCATACTCGCATTTACTAGGAGGCAATAAGTCGATTAGCTATGGTTTTACATTACATTATTTTAATTCACTAACCATTTCTTATAATAATTTATTGAGTGCATTGTGTTTGTAGATATAGGTACAATTCATAGACCACAACAATTGTCCATACCTAGAAGTCAAAATAAAGAAGCAGATAGGCATACTATTTTAGGAGCTTAGCTCAATATTCCAAAGAACTAGAAAATATTGATAGACAATAGTATGTGAAAGTTGCAGTAAGGCCCTCAGTTCTAGATACCACTATTAATTGGTAGGTTTTTGACTCAGATGAGTAGATTGTTAATTTCCTAATTGAAAAAGTTGAGTTTTCTGTTTAAAATCAACATAAGTTCAATGATCAATATGAGAATCAGTTTCTCCAATTGAAAACTAACAAGCTACTCAAGGGTCTCATAACTCTCAAATTTATTTTTAATATAGATGATTAGGTCAGGAAGGATAAAGGCATCATGTTTGTGAAGGAAGAATATTATGAACCTATTGAAATATTCGAGGACAAAATTGGCAAGGTATGTACCCCTGAAGAAAAACATGCTTTTATAAAACTTTGTCAAGAATTCAATGACATATTTGCATGGAGGTATGAAGATTTGAAAGGATTTGATCCTCATTTAGCTCAACATACCATAGAGTTGGTAGATAATGCAAAACTAGTAAGGCAGAAACAAAGGCCTCTTAATCCAAAATTAGAACATCTTATGAAGACTGAGTTAAATAAGCTGACTGAAGGAAACATTATATTTTCAATCAAGCACACATCATGGGTGTCCAATCTAGTTCCTATTAGGAAAAAGAATGGTGAACTTAGACTATGTGTTGATTTTAGAGACCTAAATAGAGCATCCTTGAAAGACCATTACCTGATGCCCTCAATGGAGCAAATTTTGCAAATTGTATCAGGTTCAGAGAGATTGTCATTACTTGATGGTTATTCAAGATATATTCAAATTCTGGTCAAAGAAGAAGACCAGTACAAAACAACATTTATTACCAAGTGGGGTATAATGCCTTATAATAAAATGCCATTTGAACTAACCAATGTAGGGGCAACATTTCAATGTGCAATGGATATGGCATTTCAAGGCCTGATTAACAAGTTTGTTTTAGTTTACCTAGATGATGTAACTATTTTTTCTAAAAAGTCTAATGAACATCTTGACCATATCAGATAGGTATTTGAGAGATGCAGGGAATATGGAGTTTCATTAAATCCCAAGAAGAGCATATTTGTTGTTCATGAAGGCAAATTGTTGGGATATATTATTTCAAAGCATGGGATTTCAATTGATCCTAAGAGGATCACAACCATACTTGCATTGCCATTACCAAAACATAAGAAGGGACTCCAAAGTTTCATAGGTATGATTAACTTTATCAGAAGGTTTATTCCTAATATTGTAGCATTGATGCAACCACTTACAACCATTTTTAAGAAAAACATTCCTCTTCAGTGGACTAAGGAAGGTAAGAACAGTTTTGAAGAGATTAAAGAAGAAATTGCAGTAGCCCCTACTCTCATTAATTTTAATTTTAAGAAATATCTTATTCTATATACTTTTGGGAGTGAGGATACTATTTCTGCAATGTTATGTCAACAAAATGATGAAGGCTTAAAACAACCAATTGCTTTCTTTAGCCAGATTTTGGATGATTATGAGACTAGATACTCAATTGTATAAAATCATGTGTTAGCAGTAATAAGAAGCCTTAAGAAATTTAGGCACATTCTCTATAACAATAAGATTCATCTTATGGTTTCTCATCCTATAGTGAAAGAGTTTTTGCTCAGCAAAGACATAAATGATAAAAGGGCAGGTTGGATTACTAAGGCAATGGAATATGACATTTCTATCAAGGTAACCAAGCTAGTTAGAGGCAAGGGTTTATGTGAACAACTTGTTGGAAGTACAAAAAATAGTAAAGAAGAGAGCAACAAGTTGAAACACTGCTCAATAATGAAGAACCGCCTCCTGCCCCAACCTTACCAATCACTTGGAATCAGGAGATTGCCCATTATTTATAAACTGGTGACTATCCAGAAGGCTTAGATAGATCAAAACAAAGGTATCTCAGGATACAAGCCATTCCTTATGCTTTAATAAATGGTATTTTGTCCAAAAAAGATTATAATGATGTTCTATTAAGATGCATTCAGCCAAATCATATTGAAAAAGTTCTAAGTGAATTTCATGAAGGACATGCAGGAGGTCACTTTGTAGCAAGAACGACAACTTTGAAAATTATGAGAGCTAGTTATTATTGGCCTAAAATGTTTAAGGATGCTCACTCATGGGTGAATAAATATGAAAAACGTTCATTGTTTGCAGGCAAACAGAGGCTGGCAGCCTTGCCTTTGTAACCAGTTGAAGTAGAGCAACCTTTTACAAAGTGGGGGCTTGATTTTATAGGACCTATTAATCCACCTTCTAGTGCAGGTCACAAATGGATTCTTACAACAACTGATTATTTTACAAAGTGGACATAAGCAGTTCCATTGAAAGAAGCTAATAAGACTTCTATTCTGAATTTCTATCAAGACTTAGTGTCCAGGTTTGGTACCCCAGAATCAATCATTTCTGATTATTACCCTCAGGATAATGGACAAGTTGAATCAACTAACAAGAACTTGATCAACATCATTAAGAAGACCATTGTTGAGAATCAAAGAACTTGGCATGAAAAGCTCAAGTTAGCCCTTTGGGCTGACAGAATTACACCAAAGAGATCAACAGGTAACTCTCCTTATGTTTTAACTTATGGCAAAGAAGCTAGGTTATCTATTTCAGTTGAATTGCCAACTTTGAATTATGTAAAATAATTTGAGTTACTTGAAGAGCAGCCAATGCGGATTAGGCTTGCTCAGCTTATGGAGCTAGAAGAAACTCACAGGGAAGCATACAGAAAATTAGAAATCCACCATTCTCAAATGAAGAGAACCTTTGATAGAAAAGTTGTTGCACGCATGTTTAATCATGGTGATCTTGTTTTCAAATGAGATGAATTAAAGAGTAGAATTGGTAGACATACAAAGTTTGATGCCATGTGGGATGGTTCGTATGTTATCACATAATGCAAACATAATAATGCTTTCAATCTTGCTAAATTGGATGGCAAGGTGTTGCCAATCCCTGTCAATGGGATTCACCTCAAAGTATGCTATTGAATGCTAATAGTTTGCATATGTACATAGTAGAATAGTTGTAGTTCAATCTTTTCAATAGTTTGCAGGCTCAGCTTTAAGCAGAGCTGTAGTAGTTTAAATTGAATAAGTTCTTTCAAGCACATCACAGTTGATTTTTTCAGTTCATTTTTTCTGTTTTCCATAAGTGTAGATTGCACAGTGTGCAGGATCAGCAATATGCAGAGCCTTTGTAGCTTTATTTTAAATTTCATTTAGGCTGCTGGGATGTAGTTCCATATTTTTTAGGAAGGCAAAATTGACTCAATGCCAAATGGATATGCTAGGCTACTGGATTCTACTATTTAGTAGGCAAACACCCCTGAGAGGTCACCAAAAATGTTACCAAACTTTTGCACATGCCAAATTTGGTGCCCTAATGAAGCCTTAAATTCATTCATATTGAAAAGGCCAAATCATGAGAAAAAATCAGAAATACATGTTTTTGTCTAACTTGTTTGCTTCATGTGCAGATACAAGAAAAGAAATACAACATGTGGATTAAAATGGGCTCCCGAACAGGTTGAGCTCAACATGCCGATTTAAGAATGTTAAATTCACTCTGTCACCTACTGATGTAAGGCCAAAAGAAACTCAGAGCAAATGCAATCAGTCTGTGTAAACTTTTTACTTAGGCACCAAAGAGGGTTATTTTAAAAAGCCAGAGAACTTCCAAGCATTTTCAGTTGCCAAGCATGAAGAACATTTATCCCACATTGGTCGCGGGGAAGAGCTTTTTTGTATTTAAAAGTAAAGTCATATATAACTATAGTGTCAAAGCTTACGGGATTTTGGCAAAAAGAGGCTTGTGACCTAGTGGACCACATGTGCATGGACATCTCAAGGTGACCCAAATTTTGCATCAGACCATAAAGACTAAGGGTAAAGATCGAGCAGATTCATCATATCAATGTTCAGGCAAAAAGATCAAATAGTAGTCGCTAAGGCACTATGGAAAGATGCAAGCCTAGTTATCATTGTAACTTGGCGACAAGGTGAGGCCAAGTCCATCGGACATTTCTTATACCCATGATATGTTACACCAAAGGCTCGATGGAAAGTGCAAAGTGGTGAGGAGGTCATCAGACATCAGAATAGGAGGTTCCAAGTTCCCCAAAGACTCGATGAAAAGTGCAGGAGAAAGTGCGCAACAATACGGAAGTCATCGGACATCGAAGTAGCGGGTTTGATGTACCTCGAAGACCTGATGGAAAGTGCAAAGAGATCAAGGAAGCCATCGAATATTGAAGTAGCAGATTTTATGTTATCTCGAAGGCCTGATGTTAGTCTGATAGAAACTATCAAATAGTTGACTCAAGCAAGGGGCAAGTTAAAGATTGACCACCAGATCAAGAGAGATTAGATAGTGGAGTGACGTTTCGGGTCTATACATGACTATCACTGTACCACTATTGTGAAGTGCTTGTAGCAAATACCCTTACAACAAGTGGCAGGTCAGGTGGTGCCTAGGTGGACTCTAAGAAAATTAAAAGGTGACACGTGGTGACTTGCGACAAGACAAGTGGTACTCCAATGGCTGGTGACATGGCATGGATGGGTGACATATGGAGCAGACCTTGGTCGCGATGAGTCCCGAAAAGGTTTCACCAGAAACTTAGTTACATCGACATCAAGCAGACCTCGGCATTGATAGATCTCTAAATGGATTCACCGAAGGCATTGGTTCCATCAAAATAAAAGATATCGATGAAACTGCAGGTTCGATGAGACTGGTAAGTGGCTCGTCGAGAAAGTAGTTTGGCCAAAAGACTGATGCAGAACAAACCAAAGTAAAACGGTGGGCCCCGTGGTGCTGAGGTGGCAGATGAGGCTGTGTTCAGGTGGATTAGGTGGCAAACTGAAGATTGACATGTGGCACGAATGGACAAAGAAGTTAAAGATCAAGCATTTTGAGGGCAGATCAATGACCGTCACTATACTGCATGATGAAGATGCTCCCTGGTTATCTCACACGACATGGCGACTGATGACCTCACAGTTAAGGTGGCATCTGGTTGGATCCAAAACAAAACCACAGGTTGCCACATGGCACAAATGAAGAGAGTAAAAAGTAGAGGTAAAAAGCAACCAGGTTCCTGAAGATCTAGTAGTGGTCACTATACCGTGATCAGAAGATGCGCAGTGTTTATTCACTGCGACTTGGCAACCAAGTTGTGGGGACCATCAAAGAAATCTATGGAGTGCATCATCGACCATCAGAATAAGTATTTTGATGCTACTCTGATGACCTGAGAGAAAAGTAGGTGAAATGCAAGTGCATCATCAACCATCAAAATAAGTGTTTCAATGTTAACTCGATAACCCAATGAAGAAAACAATGCTAGTTACAATCAGAAGCCAAAAGTGGTGGCAGGCAATGTGGCCGTCCAAGTGTTCTAAAAACAAATGAGGATGTACCATGTGGTAGAGAGAAGATAGCAGTTCAGATGGCAGGCAAGGTGGACTCATGAGCAAATCAGAGGTTGACATGTGGCAAAAGGCTATAGACGAGTGGATACATATATATATATATTTTTAAGTCAACTTTGAACTTGAACTTTGGTTCAATGGTTGAAAGTAGTTCATTGGTTCAAAGTGGTTCAATGGTTCAAAGTTCATTATCACCACTCGTTCCCGTGGGCCTAGGATGAAGCAAGAAAACAATTGGGGCCTACTAGAAAGTAAATGAAAAGTTAATGCAAGTGGCCATGATTCATGCAAGTGATCCAGTGGCTGGTAATAAAAAATTGCACAGTGGAATCAGAACTGGTTGTTTAAACTGTTGGAAAGCTTGCAAAACAAAGAGATGCATTTTTCCAACCTTTTTTAACAAAAGTTTCAACATGGAGAGCAATTTCCAGGGAATGCATAAGGTTTTTTTTTACTGGGATTTCTTCTCCATACAGTTACAATTCAGTTCGTCATGCAACTTTCACATGGGGATAGCTATTTTTCGCATTTAGACATGCAGATTTTTAAACAGGAGGTTCATTTTTTTTAATGGAGCCACTCATGGGTGAGACTGGCAATTCCATATTCAGTAATCAAGGTTTTTCTTCATGTGGGATCAGTGGCAGTCCTTTTGAGCAAAAAGATTATTATTTTACAGTATTATGCATGAGTTTTTATGCCATTTTGGGGCAGATTCGCCCAAGGCTTTTCTCATGCAATCATTTTAGGGTTTTGAAGGTGATTCATCATAATTTCTATATATTCCTTCTCTCCTTTTTTCCCTTTGGTTCTTTCTTTTTTCTTACACATACAACAAAAAGCATTGTATCTCAGCAATTTTTTTTCAGTTTTCAGCATTGTAATAGAGATTATTTTTCAGTTTGAGATAGAGAGTTTAAGTTTCCTTATCAATTATTTCTTATTTTTCCATTGTCAGGTGAATTATTTGACAAAGTTATTGTGATTTAATTCTGAACCCTTTTCTTTGTCTCATTTATGCTTTGCATAAATAGAAAGATTTCATAGTAAATTTAGGTTGTGGGTTGTGTTCATTTGGTTTCTAGTTCTTTGCATGTAAAAAATCACTTTTCCTACATGTAGAAGTTGGATAACTTCGAGCCTTCACATGAATTTTTTATGAATTTCATGATCTTATTTGATTCGTGAGATAAATTTTGGGTCTTTTTACAGTTGGTTATAGTTTTAGGACAACGAGCAGAACTGCATCATTTTGGTGTATCACCTCCATTAGGATAGGTTTTTCATTACATGCAAGAATTTTTACCCTTTTCCCACAAGAAGTTAGTGTAGGAGATCCATCAAAATAGGAAGTCAGCCTGATCTCTATAGATTCACCTTCACTTTGAGCAACCCACAGGCTCAAAGGTGTTTCGATGTTTCATAGGATTGCTTGTTTTCGAACTTAGCATCACAGGTGCAATCCTTAGTGACAATAGGATCATACATATATCATTGTAATTGTGCATTAGAATGTAATGAAGAAGCTAGACTAAGCATAGAAGATAGATCTTGAGATTTGAGGTCTCGATTGTGACCTATTATGTACTTTGAGTATGTTCTAGTAGGGTTGTGAGTGGGTTTTCTATAACCCAGTTGTTACCGGTTGGTTGTAATCAATTTTTATGATACAATTTTATCTATTCTACATTGCCTCCATCATATCTTTGTGTTTCCATTGTGTTTAATCTTGTTTACCAGTTTAGACTGATCTCTTTGAGGTTTCTCCTTATCGGGACTACATCAATATCTATGCTCCAAGAAAGGTTCATTTCCAGTTCTTCTTTACCGACTTAAACCGTCAAAATTCAAATTATCAAATAATACAAATTATTCTTCACAAAACCCTCTGAGCTATTCCAACATGAACCTATCAACAATAGACAAATCAGCAGGGCAACATGAGTCCTCCATGGTCCCACCTAGTCTCAAAGACTATCGGCAACTATTCCCATTCAGACCAATCATTGGCTTCCAACTCTGCATGAGTCAGCCATGGTCCCACCAATACTATCACTTTAGACCTTCAAACATCATTGCGGTATGGCAGGAAAAGCATGTCTCCTTTCTCCTTAGATAACCTACAATAATCCTTGGGAACCTTCAAATTACCTGGAGGGTAGCAAGGAAATAAAACCTCCTTGCTTCCCTATTAGCCCGTAACACCATTGTTTGACTATTGTTCATCATACAAGGTGGTGAGAAGAACCTGTTACAAGTGTGGTTGTTGTTGCACCAAAAGATCAGTTTATTAAAGCCCCATACAACCACTAGATAGAGAATCCATAGGAGGCGGTTAAGCCATGTCACAAACTCGAGCGTTGTGCTGCACAAACAAGGAGACTAAGGGCACACACCTTGCAACAATCCTCCCCAGTTCAAGTGAAGGGTTTGAACCTATGACCAAGCTTTGATACCACTTGTTACAAGTGAGGTTGTCATTGTGTCAAAAGATCGACCTGTTAATGTCTAATACAATCACTAGACTTATAGAATCCACAGGAGGCAGTTAAGCCATGTCACAAAGTCGAGTGTTACGCTGCACAACACAAGGAGACTAAGGGCACACACCTTGCAATATCATGTTGACCTATCAATTTGTTTTTTGTTGATAGGTTCATGCTAGAATGACTTAGAAGATTTGGTGAAGAATAGTGTGTTATTAGATGGTTTTAAGTTTGACAGGTTAAGTCGGTAAAGAAACAAAAAATAATTGTTCTTGGAGTAGAGTTATAATCATCTGAAGAAATGGCTACAACAGGATAAAGTGTGAGAATTCTAGAAGACTTGTTGTAGAAACATTTGTAACTAAGGTTAGAAAGATGATTGCCATGTAGACAAAAAGTTGGTAAAGACTAATTTCGGATGGTTGGATACTAAGGGTAACGATTGGAGGTTGACGAATGGTTGGTCTATGTTGGATGTTGAATTGCAAAACTATTGTTTTTGTTGCCTATGTGATGCATGGGTCAAATTATATCTGTAGGTTGAATGCTGTTAGAACAAAGACTATGTAATATACACCTGAGAGCTTAATCAGTACCTTGTATGTAATAAACATTTTACTATAATACAAAGGATTAGCTTTTGTGGTGGTTTTTTTATTCGTAAGGGTTTTCCCACATAAATTTTGTGTTTCTCTTTATACTTGTGTAAAATCTTTTATTTGCTTTGTCATCTTGTTAATGTGATCTAAATGACTGCAATAAAAAATTTAAAGTCACGTCTACTTCTATCCTCTTTGAATTTAACACTAAGGAAGGTTTTTTTGCATTGTGTTTTCCTTACAAGTGGTATTAGAGATAGTTTAGTGTGTTATCCATGTGGGTAGGATGGCTTATTTAGGTTAATTTTGCAGAAGGAATTTTGCAGAACTTATGCTTTAGTGAAATTGCAGATTGATATGGTGAGCACATCAGGAAGATTAGACATTGAGAAGTTAAATGGTAGCAACTATGAGTTATGGAAACTCAATATGGAAGACCTATTGGTGGATATAGACCTTTGGGTTATAGTGTCTGGAGTGTTGGCTTGATGATGATGATGATGATATAATATAATAGGTTGATTGATAACTTGTATTGTGTTGTTATTGATCGAAACCATGTTTTGTAAGTCATCTAAGTCATTTAGTCCAACCAGTAATGCCTAACCGGTAGTGGAGTCAGTTAAATAGTGGATTGGTAAACATGATAGCAAACTGGTAAATAGCGACAATGCTATGATCAAACTACCAGTGTGGAAGATATGTAAAGAGTTAGATGTTGCAGTTTGGAATGTATGTTCATGACATTGGGAGGAGTATATGACCAGAACTATATCAATAGATTCAAAGTTTGGAATGAGTTATGATGTATTGAGCAATCAATGAGGAAGAAAAGTTAACTAGTAGAGCATAGTTACTTAGATTGGTAAACCAGTATACTTAATGTTTTATTTTTAAGTTATAATGTGAATGGATGACATAAGTAAAGTGTAATGTGCAAGATTGTCTAGATACATTGCACCTAGGAAATTATTCCAAGGTTATTTATTGACTTATCAGAGTTGTTCATTAAAAAGGTGTATATTGTGTGATGATGTATTAGATGTGAGATCTATAATGTGAATTTTATTGTGCAGTGGAAGAATAAGTCTGAGAGTGATTTCTAGTTGGTGTTAGAAGAAGAACTGAAGCAGATCTAATCAGGCATGGAGGTGCTAACAACAAATAAGTCACTTGTTGTTCCCTAAAAGTTGCAGAAAGATAAAATCCTCTAACAAGGTCACTCCTAACATGGTGTGGTAGGATCCTCACAAGTCTGAAGGTTTACATCCTCTAACTAGGTGACACATTAGATTGTCTTTGAAATCCCATAGCTATGTAGCTCCTAACAGGCCTTATTGTAATAGCTCTTAATCGGGTGTGCTCCTAACAGAGCATTTGTATGACCTTAACCGATCATATCTCTATTGGTATATTGGTTATGTTGATATGGTTTTGTCATTGATGTCAACACCTACTAACACTTATCAACTCTAGCACTTTGGAGAAATGACAATATTCATCGGTAAGCAAGTGACTTTATGTAGTCATTGGTATCTGGTACACCGACAGGATATATTGTTCACCGACACTTGGAATGACATGGAAAACATCTGGTTATGTCGAAGGCATTGCTTGGACACTTTGTCTTGGATATTTTTTCTTTGGTATTGTTATCACTATTTAAGAAATGGGTTTTCTTTTCCCATAAATGGCTAGGTTTTTTGAAATTTTGAGTCAAAAATGGTATCAGCTACTTCAAATCTATTTTAAGTCTCCAAGGGTTTAGGGTTTTTAATTTTAAATAGCTTAATGTTTGATCAAAAACCCTCTGTTTTCTATTCCTGCATTACTTTATCCACTTAAGTAATGGGTCTTGGGGTCGTTGGAAGTGTTCCCCCTTGTCATTTGCCTAGGTGGTCATTGAATAATCAAAAAAATTTATGCCTTATGTCTTTTTTCTTTCTAATGTTATCAGGCCTAGTAACTGTCATGCAGCTCTCAGATGGATCTACCGCTTTCGCCATTTCATTAGGCAAAGTTGTGAGTATTTTAAGACTTACGAAATGGCAAAAGGGAAAAGCATGTTCAATGGTGCGCATTTGGTCTGGTTTAACAAGATTCCATCTCACTCAAGATCTAATGGCTGGCGTTGATTCTTAGCCGAGACTTGCAAGTGAAATACCTTTCGTGAAATGGTGAAAAGGTTTGGTGGGACCCTACAGTGAAGACTTTTTAAATGGCTAAAAGGTGATCAAGTTCAATAGAGATCGATGGTTCATGCTATTTCATGGCCGGTAGATGCTCATGTGTTACACCCTGCAAAGTAGCGAAAAGGTTTTTGGCCTAGGCAAAAGGGGGTTTTAATAGGAGCATAACAGATGTGCAAGTCTAATCTGATCTGACGGTTAGCGTAGCTTCGCAGGAGGAAAGTGCTCAATAGTTAGCATTTGCAAAGTAGTGAAATGACATGGTGTTCCAAGTAGGCAGTCCAGTTGGTCAAGATGGAAATCAGATAAAGACACATGGCAGAAAGTTAAAGTAGTCAGCAAGTCAGATCTAAGGCTTAAAAGGTGGATCCAAGAGGATGACTCATGTCACGGTGTGTGAAAGTGACTTGGTAGATCCAGGTGGCAAGGATGAGGTGGGATCAGATCTTTCCTCTCAGCGAATAAAAGGTTGATAAGTCAGTTTAGAAATGACTAGATGCCAGGTGGATAATGCTGAATCAGAGGGCCCACATCTGCTGAATTCAGTTAAGTTGGTAAGCATCTAGCAAGTCAAATATAATCTGATGGTCCATGTGTATTCGCAAAGGTAAAATGCTCGTGTTTTAAAACTAGCAAAACAACAAAAGGTTTTTGGGCCCAGAAGAATAGATAAAGTATGAAGGTAAAAGGGGATCAACTCCGTTTTGATCCAAGGGCTCGCGTTGTTTCGTGGCTGTGAACTAACTGAGGGATATGCTTTGTGAAATGGCAAAAGAGAAAAGAAGTTTCTTCCCGGCATAATGCTAGATGGTGACGTGTCGATTGAAATGTGTTTTAAAAGGTATTGAGGGCCTGCCAAGGTGAAACCGGTGGTTATAAGGGAAATAAGACATGTGGCCGATTCTGAACTAAACTCGAAGAGTTTTCCAAGGCTAATAGCTGAGTGCCATATGGAATTTATTAACTAGTGAAGGAGCGGGGTAAGCAATAAAGCATAAAGGTATCACTTAAAGGATAGTCATCTCCAAATTGATCCAATGCCTCACTTTGTTTCGTGGCTTGAAGTTGAAAGCTGGTTAAAGCTCACGAAATAGCAAAGAACCGTCAGTCGTCAAGGTGAGGCGTAGTTAGTGAAAAGGTTAAAGGTCCTAGTAAGAGTTAAGGGCCAAGCAGTTAGAGTCCCATCTGATGCCTAGCGTAGCTTCACAAAAGAAAAGTGCTCGTGGGATAAAGCCTACGAAGTGGCAAAAAGAGGTGGGGCCTAGTGCAAAGGTAGAGATGTTAAAATAGTGTAAAGGTCGATCAAGTGTTATCTGATTGGACGGCTGGTGTGATTTCATTTCATGAAATTGCTCGAAGGTTATGCTCTGTGAGATGGCAAAAGAGCGGAAAGAAAAAATGTGTAGGTGTGTTGTGACCCGTTGCAGCGAAAATTTTGAATTCTTTCATGAATTCAATTTTGAAGGGTCAGCCGAAGCATGTGGTATCAATGTCACAGTTAAGAGCTTGAGTACCATATATGATCTCGTATCAATTGAATTAAGGTATCATTCTAAAGAATAGTTGCAGAGAAGTGATCACAGAGCTATTTTCTTCAAATATAGAGCAAATTTATTCAGGTGCAGAGCAGATTCCTTCAAGCAAAAACAGGTTCTCTTATACTCTTGTTTGGCAATCACTTAGCAGTGTGTTTTAATTAAGGTCTTGATTTGTCATAGAACAGTTGGGGGTAATAGTTAAACTACTTGCATAATTTTAAGATGGCACCTAAGAGAGAATTTTTCAGGAAAAGTTAACTACCAGGAAAGGGCTATTTGTGATGATTTTCTTGAACAGTTGACATCGTCAACTAATGTAGCCGCAAAGGTAAAAGAACTTGTGCCAAGAGCTCCTTGCCTAAAAATAGGGGAGGGATTGTATGATAAAGCTAACTGGCTATGAGACCCACTAGTTGGGTTGTCTAGGTTGGGGTTATTCAAGGTTGGATTTGGCATGAGAAACTCCTTAGCCCTGCAGAATAGTATCTGGGAGTTAGATGTGGGAAAATTGGTACTTCCAGGAGTATTCATGGATGTGGATCTCCTAACTCAGATTGCACTCAATTATGATCCAGTCACAAGAAGTATTAGGGATATAAATGAGAAAACCCTCATTGAAATAAATAATGAGGAGTTCAGAAATGCTTTTGGGCTTAGTGAGTTTACCAATTTTCTAGATCCTATTAATTTCAAATCACTAGCTCAGGTATATAGTGTGCAGAGGAACCACCTTAGAAATGGGCCTCTTAAAGAATTCTTTGTGAAGATAGGTGGGTTGATAGTTGTAGGACCCAACACTGAAGAGCCCTTCTCATTAAACTTGTTCACCCTTAGGGCTAAGGGATTATACTGGTCACTCTGCCAAATTTTAGGAGAGGATGCTGAGGCAAATATGCCCACTCATTACATGTTATTGATTGCTCAAATCTTGAATCCTTCTCTTGTAGTGACTTTTGATTATGCTTCCTTTATCACTGATTCTATCCATGAAGGATTGATAGAAATAAAGAATGGGAAGGTTGATAGGCCTTTTGGATGGTATTCCCTCCTTATGCATTTATTTTTATTCAAGTGTGGCAATTATTTTGCAAGTGGAATGGATCTTGTAAAAGAGAAAGATGGAGAAAAGATGCCAGTACAGTTATGCAGTACAGTGCTTGATGACTCAATGATGAACCACTAGTATCAAACCAGTACTGAGAGGGTGGGGGTGAATCAGTACAAACACAAATACAGTCCAAAACTGGTTTGATAGCAAATACTCCAAACGACTGGCAAATAGGAATACCTATTCAACACAGACTGCAACCGGTAAAGCCAAGAGTGTTTGAAACAAGAATTGACTGGTTGAACACTTAGCTTTTCATTTAACTTCAAAACAACACTACCATTTCACCCTCATGCATGAACAGATAAACTATCCTCTGATCGCCACAATAGTTAGTTCAGTATGCTTTATAGACAGGCATAAAATACAGAACCATCATATTCTCAATAGGTAGTAACAAAGCATCACAAGATAAAGGCATCACACATGACACACATATTTTTCACGTGGAAACCCAACTGGGAAAAACCATGATGGGGATGAATACCCACAAGTTGCTTTCGAACTCTTTTGAAGTCCGCTCTGTTAGAAGCCTTGTCTAGTTAAACACATTACAATATGTTCTGCTAGGAACCGATCCTGTTAGGGATCACCCGGTTAAGGGTTAAACCCGGTAGGGTCACCTTGTTAGAGGATTTCAAGAAATCAATAGCTAAAGGATTTATAAAGCTCAATAGCTTCTTAGAACTCATTAACCTCGAGTTACCCGGTTAAGGGATTTGAATCAAGATTGTTAAGACCACCCTGTTAGGGGATTTTGCAGCAAGCCAGTTAAGGCTACCCTGTTAGGGGATTTTACAACTGTTGAAGTGGTTAGAGATCAATAGGAATTACAATGATCTGTTAATAGCACTCAATGCTAATACAGATCCATTTAGGCTCCTCTTCTCCTTCTACACATTCACTTTGTAGGTATCTCTTCTCTCCTTTGGCCTGGCAAGAATCACATATCACTTCCCTTGGATACACATTCACAACTTTTACCAACAACCCTAGAAAGAAAGACAACATCGACCTTATAGGAAATAGACAGGTTGATAGCAAAAATCCTAAACCCTAAACCTATTAGGTTAAGAAATTCAAGCAGTTCAATCCTGACTATTGAATCATACTGCATTAAATGCTACAGTCTTGAATTGGTCTCAAGACATTCTCCATCATCCATTTTCCACCGATTTCATGGTGGTTGATAACCCATCACGCATTATCACCATTTGATAGACTTCGTACATTCCTGAGGTAGATAGGAATAGTCTTCTTCATGCTAGATTCTTCACACACACAGAGCTAATGTGGCAACATGATCTAATTTCCATTATACTGCTAACTCATCACACGAAGATCATCGATTGAGTCACATAGACTTGAGGTACTTCAACTAGAAATCCCAAAGTGGAAGCTACCTACTAGTAGGTACTCATTAAGTGCTTCCATGTGCCAGTTCCCATAACTACATGCCAGTTCACCTTGACATGTCAGTTCACCTTGAACAAATATACTGCTTCACTTTCGCATATAAACCCGTTCATACATATGCCAGTTCCCTCTTCTAACATGTCACATATGTCAGTTCACTTCATAACACATATTGACATCAATGACAACATACAATGTCATTATGTCTTCATGTCGGTTCACATGATGCCAACAGTGCTGTCATGGGACAGAGAAGATGCAAGCTTCTTAAAGTTTGATAGGTGTTTTGCATCTTAGATTAGGATTCCCCTCTGTTCAGAGAATTCAAGAGTCCCCAAAGTTCTTTTGGAATTTATTAGGCCAAAAGAGTTTGGAGAGAATATAAAAATTGTCCATATTTGGGGTGATATCTACTTATACCCTATCTCCATAGTTTTCAGAGTATATGGTTTCAAAGGTACTCCATTTTTGTTGCCCTATCAGGTCCCTCTCAAGGTGGGAATTGCAGAAGTTCTCTGACAGATTGGTAGTGTGCAAGAGGCAGAGTTAACAGGCAAAGGTAAAGGGACTATTTTCCCTATAGTTACCATAGCACATCAATTTGTGATAATCAAAGGAGGTTGGAAGTGTTTTGAAGATTTCCTTCAACCTTATCATTTGTCAACTGTAGTATCCAGCTGTACCGATCCTGAAGATTTCTTCAATGGCATGTTCAGAAAGAGAGCAATATGCAGAGGTAGACCCCATCAATTCCAATTTCCTGAAGACCTCATTAGGAATGAGTTTGATCTAGATGAGCAAGAGATGAGGAAGGAAAAGTGGGTGGCTTATAAAAAGGCCTTAGAATTTGTACACCAATTTGATACTAGCTATGACCCATTGTCTAGCTTCCACCCTTTTGAGGAGAAAATAAAATTCTTAATTCTTTGTTTTGAAGATGTGATGCAAACTTTGAAAGAAAAGAGGAAGGTTGTAATTAAGAACAACCCTGAGAAAACAAGACTAGTTCTAAGTAGGTCTGCATCCACTAGAGCAATCCCTCCTAGTGACTACATGTTGCATCAGAAGTCCAATTACAGTGTGTTGATGCCTACAACAGGGGAGCCCTCTACTTCAAAGGGGAAGAGGAAGTTACAAGATGTCATTGACATTCAAGATAGCCCAAAGAAACAAAGAGTGGGAAAAGAGATACAATCTGATGAACCTTTGTACTCTCCATTTCAATCCCCTATTCATATAGGAGATGAATAGGCAGCAGCTGAGCAAATTTTACAGTTAGGCAGTTTGGGAGAAATAGCATACACATATGATGAAGTAGAAGAGGGAATTGTAGAAGAGCCCCCTACTACTGAAATGAACATCACTACTAATGAGTTCAAAGGCCAGGAGTGGGATCCTAAGATTAAGCAGGCCAGTGAAGATTTCTTGGTTGACAATAACTTTGTTACATTAGGAGCATTCATGCAATTTGTGTGGAAGAAAAACATTGACAAGTATAATGCAAGGTGTGAAAAGAGGAAAGGTGAGTAGCCTCATAAAGATATAGCTCTGATGGAGGAGGAAATAAAGCAAGAAATGATTGATGAGTTTCAGACCATCACTCCCGAGCAAGGAAGAGATATGGTGGAACAGGCTAGGGTACTCATTCTCCCCGAATGGGACATAGCAGATGCCTTGGTATTGGAGGCAGTAAGAAAAGAGAGCAAACCTATGGAAGGAGTCACTTTCAGCAAAGACAATGCTACATTGGTTATGTGGTCTCTTAAGAGAGATGAGAATAAGAGAAATAAGGACACCCCAGGGTTAAGTTACCTTGTTGGAATGATAGTAAAAAGAGTGCAGAGCACTGGGGTAGTGGAAGCTGCTAGCACTATGCTAGAAACTGCAAAGTTTAGTGTTGTAGTAGCAGAAAGGGAGGCTAAGGAAAAGGTAGATCTTCGAGTTAAGCTAGAGACAGTTTTAAAAGCCTATAATAGTGCCAAGGAAGAAGTAAGGAGTAAAGACAACATCATTGTCAAGCTACAAAGCTAGTTGGCAGGATAGTACCATCAAGGCGAGTCTTCAACACTAATGATCTCCTCTTCTCCTACAAGACCTCCACCTACCAGCCCCATAATTGAGTTTCCACCATCTCCAGCAACTTCTAGCTCTTAATTGGTTGAGATCACTCCTCATGAATTGGAGAATTTAAAATAGGCTCAGGCCCTATATGCGAAGAAATATGAGGAAAGAGTAAGGGCTACAATTTTAAGTTTTGCTGACACCATAGGGGCCTCATTATTGTATAACAACATGAGCAAGATTCTAGATATGTGGAATGAGCTTAATGGAGATAAGGATGTTTTAATGCCTATTTTTGACAAGTGGAAGCCTAGAGAGTAGGATTTGGAGCTTATTTGTGCATCCTATGATGAAGCAGGGGCTGATCCTATCATCAAATCCACTTGTGAAACCATAATGGATCTAGTAAAATTAGCAGAAGGAATAGATAATGTTGACAGGAAGATCAATTTGTACAAGAAGGAGTACACTGATCAAGTTTTTGAATTGCTCCCAGGAGGTTTTGTCAGCCCTAACCAATTGAAGGACAAACAAGTATGGCTTAAGGAATTAGAAGCCAAATTGTCAGTTAGAGTAAAAGGAATTATAATACTTCTTTGAAGAAAATATCAATAAATACACCATTGGTTTTGAGTTAAAACTTTGTGTCATCTTCAAATGTGTTTGAAAGTTTTTACTATTTCATTCTAAATAATCCAGGGTTATGTTGTTTGAATAGGGGTTGTAAGGCAACTTTTAGTAGATATGTTTCTTAGCTTTTGTCTTTAGGAGGGGAATTAAATAAGTAGGGATCACTTCTACCAGTAAGTTCTTTGTGAGATATTTTGAATCTTGATGAGTGTAGTTTAATTTGGTATGAATAAATTCTTATGTGTGTCAGGCATATATAGGGATCTACAAAAGCCAAACTAATGGGATATGTAGAGATATTTGATTGTGGGATTATTGTTTGAACTTAGATGAGTCTGTGACCTTGGATAAGGCACTGGTATAGATCGAGGTTGTCTATTACATATTTTGTAGGTCAATACTGAATATGAGTACAATTTTCATTCCTCTGTTTCAGTTAGTTTTAAGGTGATTAGATCCACTGGTTTTCTGGACTGGTTTGCTATGGATTTATCTTTTAAAAGTGTGAATTTAGTTCACAAAGGTATACCCGCCTGGACTTTGAGTAGGTCCGAAGTGTAGAAGGTTAAATCAAACCTTGTCATATGTTGTCCTGGATGTTTCCTTCTCTTTAATATCTCTTCTGCATAAAGAGTTATCATATCATTATAAGGATGTTGAAGTGAATCAAATTTTGAAGACAACAAAAGTGGTGACTCTGCTGGGGAGAGTCACAATAAGGATTCAGACACAGACTTGTGTTTAAGTTTATAAATAAAATCATTTTGTATCTATGGAATAGATTTATGCTTCAACGAATATAGCAATGATGTCAAGAAGTCTCTATTTGGGAGTTCCCTCTATTTTCTTATGATATTTGATTTGTTCTGAAGTTTTGCAACATTTTACTCTAAGCTTGTTTTCATAATTCCCATAGTCTTGTGGGTGGTGACTCTGTTATCTTGGAACCAATCCTTGTGAAATACAAATCATTCTAAAAGGAAGATAAGCATAATGCAAGGAGGAAAAAATACCAGATCATTCATGAAGAAGCATCCTCATGAAACTTTGCAAGAAGGTTTTCCAGAATAGTTAAGAAGAGGTCAGAAGAGATCAGTGTTAGGGTTTCAAGCAGATCTGAAGCAAATATGAACTAACAATTATATGCAGATTTAAATACAAAAGATAAAGAAATAAAATAGGACACTGATAACATAGAGATTTAACGTGGTTTACCCAGAATGGGTTACGTCCACCATACACAGCCGTCCAATCTTTCTTATTATCCAACAAAACAGTACATCAACCTTACAATGCCTTAACCATCCCAGCCACTTATAACATGCATTTTTAGGGAAACAAACAAAGTCGGCCTTTTTTAGGGTTTTATTACAATGTCAGTTTTCATCAACAAAAAACTGCAAAAAAAAAATTCTCGGGGGCTGCCGCCCTTGAACCCCCGCTTTTCTCGAGGGCTGCTGCCCCCAAACCCTCGCCCGACCCCAGACCCTGACGAGGATACGTGCTGAGTGTACAATACTTTACTGATCAATCGCCACATTTCAACAATCTCCCACTTGGAGACTGATTAGGCTCCACACCAAACAATCTCCCACTTGGAGACTGATACTACACGACACCACTGTACATGTAACATCCGCTGGATAAAACACTAGGACTTGACTGGTATAAATTCCACAATTATCAATCAAGAAGACCATCAGAAGCTGATGAAGAAATCAGCTTCTCCTGTGGAACTGCCTTTGTGAACATATCGGTAGGATTCTCACTTGTGTGAATCTTCTCAAGCCGTAACTGACCCTCCTCCAAAATAGTCCGGATGAAGTGGTACTTGAGCTGAATGTGCTTTGTCCTTGAATGAAAAGCAGAGTTCTTCGCAAGATGAATGGCACTCTAGCTATCAGTATACAATGGGCTATCCTCTTGTGTCTGACCCAATTCCTTCAGAAAACATTGCAACCAAATCATCTCTTTGCTAGCTTCTGTAGCAGCAACATACTCAACTTCAGTGGTTGAAAGTGCAACAACCTTTTGTAGCCTAGAAATCCAACTGACTGCAGTTCCCCCTATAGTAAAAACATACCCTATAGTACTCCTCCATGAATCAATATCACCCTCCAGATCAGAGTCAACAAATCCACTTAGAGTAGTATTAGATCCTTTGAAACATAATGCCTTTGTAGTAGTTCCTTTCAAATACCAAAGAATCCATTTCACAGCATTCCAATGTTCCATACCCGAATTACTCATAAACCTGCTTACAACTCCCACTGCATGTGCAATATCTAGCCTTGTGCATACCATTGCATACATCAGACTGCCAACAGCTGATGAATACGAGATGTTAGACATTTTCTTAACCTCTTCCTGTGCCTTTGAGCACATCTCCTTAGTCAATTTGAAATGACTAGCCAAAGGTGTACTAACTGCTTTTGCATCCTGCATGTTAAATCTTTTCAACACCTTCTTTATATACTCACTTTGGGACAAATTCAAGGTTCTATTTTTCCTGTCCCATGTAATCCTCATACCGAGAATTTGCTTAGCTGCACCCAAATCCTTCATAGCAAATGACCTGGCTAATTTCTGTTTAAGATCATTTATATGTTGCATGTTAGACCCAGCAACAAGCATGTCATCAACATAAAGCAACAAGATAATATAACTGCCATTATCAAATCTCTTAAAATATACACAATGATCAGAATGACATCTATGATAACCGTGTTCAGCCATGAAACTATCAAATTTTAAATACCATTGTCGGGGTGCTTGCTTTAGGGCATACAAACTTTTCTTCAACCTGCACACCAAGTTTTCCTTACCTTTGACCTCATATCCCTGTGGTTGCAACATGTAAATTTTCTCCTCCAAATCTCCATGGAGAAAAGTTGTTTTGACATCTAATTGTTCAAGATGTAAATCATCTACAGCCACAAGACTAAGTACAGTTCTAATTGAAGTCATTTTTACAACTGGAAAAAATATTTCATCATAATCTATACCCTTTTTCTGTGCAAAACCTTTTACCACAAGTCTGGCCTTATATCTTTTCTGACCTCCTTCCTCCTCCTTCAGCCGATAAACCCATTTGTTAGGCAAGGCTCTTTTTTCTGCAGGTAAAGGGACTAAGTCCCAAGTCTTATTTTTCATCAAGGAGTCCATCTCCTCTTTCATGCCTAGTTGCCACTGTTGTTTGGCATCCACCTGCATTGCTTCTTCATATTCTTCTAGTTCACCAGAATCCGTTAATAAAATAGAATACAAAGAAGGAGAAAATCTTTTAGGGGGTCTACTTGTCCTCATAGAACGTCTAACATTTGCAGGAGTTTGTGGGACAATCTGTTGTTGCTGAGCATCAGGTACCTGTGGCATTTCATTTTCAGAAATCTCATCCAACACCACATATTCTTGTTTGTCATGTTCATGCTTCTTTTCCTGCATCTGTTCTTTATACATAACCTTCTCATTTAATATAACATCTCTAATTCTAATTATTTTCTTATTTTCAAAATCCCATAACCGATAGCCATATTCATCTATCCCATATCCAATGAAGGTACATTTCTGAGATTTAGCATCAAGCTTGGTTCCGTTTTCTTTATCAACATGGACAAAAGCTTCGCAACCAAAAGTTTTTAGAAAAGAATAATTTACCTTTTTACTAGTCCATGCCTCCTCTGGAATACCACCATCCAAAGGGGTTGAAGGTCCTTTATTTATCAAATAGACAGCAGTATGTACAACATCTGCCCAAAAATGTAAGGGCAATCCAGCATGCAATCTCATGCTCCTCGCACGTTCCATGATGGTCCTATTCATTCTCTCTGACACACCATTTTCCTGTGGAGTTCCTGGAACTATCTTCTACTTTCAAATCCCATTTAAGGAACAGTAATCTTCAAATGCTTTGCTGCAATACTCACCTCCATTATCCGATCCGAGACACTTCAACTTTTTTCCTGTCTCATTCTCAACCAAAGCTTTCCATTTCTTAAAAGTTTCAAAAACATCTGATTTTTGTTTTAGGAAATATACCCATGTTTTTCTAGTGGAGTCATCAATAAAAATAACATAATAACAAGAGCCACCAAGAGATGATACTTGAGCCGGTCCCCATACATCTGAATGTACAAGCTCTAACTTCTCACTCTTCTTCTCTTTCCCAACCTTGAGAAATCTGACTCTTTTCTGTTTACCATAAACACAGTTTTCACAGAACTCTAAATCAATCTTCTTTAGTCCTGGCAATAGATTTTTGGAGTGAAGGATTTTCATCCCCTTCTCACTCATGTGCCCAAACCTATGGTTGCCACATTATCGAATCTGTTCTTGCAATATTTATTGTTGTTGTCCCTGCAGTAACTTTATTTGTAGCAGCTAAGGTAGAGTAAGTGTTACCAGTACACAGATATAATTTTCCTACCTTCACACCTTTAGCTACTACTAATGATCCTTTAGTGACCTTCCACATACTATCTGAGAAGGTAACTATGCAACCTTCACTACCTAGTTGCCCCGCAGAAATTAAATTTCTTCTTAAATTAGGAACATGTCTTACCTCCTACAGAAACCAGTCATTACCATTCTACAACTTGATCTTTATCTTTCCTTTTCCAATAATTTGACAGGGCTCATCATCACCCAAATATACCTGTCCAAAATCACCTTGAACATAATCTAGAAAATATTTTCTATGGGGTGTAGCATGAAATGAAGCCCCAGAATCTATTACCCAGGAATCATTAACATTATCTAAACATAAGATTAAAGCATCTTGTAAAGTATTACTTGCAATATTATCTTCCTTACTGTCATTTTCATTTTTGTCTCCTCCTTTGTTTTTCGGAGACCAACAGTATTTCTTTAGATGACCAGGCTTTCCGCAGTAC
Organism: Cryptomeria japonica; assembly: GCF_030272615.1. Lineage (NCBI taxonomy): Eukaryota > Viridiplantae > Streptophyta > Pinopsida > Cupressales > Cupressaceae > Cryptomeria > Cryptomeria japonica. The sequence goes on along the minus strand of NC_081411.1, from coordinate 346,267,542 downwards.
CAGCAATCTTTCTTTCCTCTAGATTGAGAGCGTCCTTTCTTTGACTTCCCTCGTGATTTCTCATTCCCAGGGCCTTTTCCTCTTTCCTTTGATCTTCCTCTGTTCTCCACATTCAAAACACTACCCGATGATGTTGGAGTCTCACCTGTGCTTTTCCTTCACATTTCCTTGCTTAGGATAACACCAACAATATCATCAAATACCAAAGTATTTTTACTAGAGACAGAGTTACTTACAGCCATAACCAAGCTATTCTAGCTTTCTGGCAAAGAACATAAAATCAAGAGAGCCCTAACCTCTTCTGCAAAGGTAATTTTTACCGAAGACAATTGACTGGTAATTGTATTAAATTCATTTAAGTGCTCCGCTACAGATCCTCCCTCACTCATTTTCAAATTAAACAAATGCTTCATAAGAAATACCTTATTCGAAGCTGAGGGTTTCTCATACAACTTAGCCAATGTTGCCATCAAATCTATAGTCGTTTTTGCTTCTGTTATATTGAATGCTACAGATGACACAAGGCACAATCGAATGGATCCCAGTGCCTTTCTATCTAAAATGTCCCACTCTTCATCTGATATTGTGGTCGGTTTCTTTGCCTTTCCTTCCAATGGCCGCCACAAATCCTTTTGATACAGGTAATCCTCCATTTGTATTTTCCATAACTGATAATTCTGGCTGTTAAACTTTTCGACCTTGAATTTGGAATCCTCCATTGCTCCCACTCAAATCTGAAAGTCCTGCCAATTTACAGAAAAACCTCGCTCTGATACCAATTGTTAGGGTTTCAAGTAGATCTGAAGCAAATATGAACTAACAATTATATGCAGATTTAAATACAAAAGATAAAGAAATAAAATAGGACACAGATAACACAGAGATTTAACGTGGTTCACCCAGAATGGGTTACGTCCACCATACACAGCCGTCCAATCTTTCTTATTATCCAACAAAACAGTACATCAACCTTACAATGCCTTAGCATCCCAGCCGCTTATAACAGGCATTTTTAGGGCAACAAACAAAGTCGGCCTTTTTTAGGGTTTTATTACAATGCCGGTTTTCATCAACAAAAAACAGCAAAAAAAAATTTCTCAGGGGCTGCTGCCCCCGAACCCCCGCCCCGGGCCTGGCTCGGCCCCGAACCCCGGTGAGGATACGTGCTGAGTGTACAGTACTTTGCTGATCAGTCACCACATTTCAACAATCGGTGCTACACGAACCATCAAATGCTGCTTGGGTGCAAAAGAATAATAATACCGGTAAGATACTTGATCAACCTGTTTATGCAAAGTCTAATTCTTCTTCCAGAGATTCTGAAAATTATATATTAGGTTTCCATTCTAGGTTGTTTGGTAATGCTCATGCTTTAAATCAAGATATATCCCATGTTGGTGTGTCTATAGGCGATAGGACTAGTTCAAATGTAATTAGACATTCTGTGCCTAGAACAATTGATGGAAACATCAGCTTGATTGATATAGATCAAATCAATGCATCTAACTTTGAGGAGAATTTTCCTGATGAAGATAAGGTGTCACAAGAGATAGAAGATTTAAATAAATGAGTTCACCACTTAATCTCCTTAAGAGCCCAAAAGGAAGCAAATAGAGAAAAATAAGTCAAAGCAAAACTAATAGAGAGGGATAGGCTTCTTAGACAAATAGTTGATCTTGAAGTGTTGGCTAAAGAAAAAGAAAAGACTGATGAGGAAGGCCCTGTAATTAAAGAAATTATGATCCCCAAGGCTAAGCCAGCATATAGGTCAGTAGTCCAGCGAAACAAGGGAATGCTTAGTGGTTCATAGCCTCCTAGGAATGACATTGATAAAGGAAAGAAGAAATGGGTGGATGATGGAATTGGATCTAAAAAAACTAAAGAGATTTCTCATAGGCTGTCAGCACATGAGAGAGAGATGGAAAGAATGAGGAAGCAAAAAGAGGATCTGCAAATGGAACTAGAGAAAGTTGAATTGGAAGCATCTAATCAGGAAGTGAAAAGAAAAATTAGCTACTTAAAAGATCCCCCTATCATTTTTCCATCAAAAGATCTTAGTAAGCTCAATCCTCAACAAATTTTCCTTCCCCTGGTTAAGATTCAGCCCACTATGCCTACTAATACAGCATCAATGAGTCAAACCCCTGTGGACAATCAGCATGGCCAAGTATCTGAGTCCCTAATTCCAAAAGTCAGAATGAACATGGGAAATAATAATGTTGCTTCCCCTTTTCAAAGGAGGCCTATCAATTTGGAACAGTATAGGCAACTGTTCTTTGATGGGATCCCAAGGTATCCCAACCATGTTCCCACTGAGTTAAGGGACAAACTCCATAAGTTTGCTGGAAATAATGCAATTAGTGCTGAAAAACATTTGAAATATTTTGGGGACCTAATAAATGACTATGAGATAGGGGATGAAGATGTTATAATGAAACTATTTGTTCAGTCGCTAGTTGATGATGCAAGAGATTGGTATAGATGTCTTCCAATTAATAGCATTGGGTCATGGGAAGATTTTAAGAATTGTTTTCAAGAACAATATGGTGACAAAACAAATGTGAGCTTCATGCTCAATGAATTTAATAACATCAGAAAATCTGATAATGAAATGGTCACCGATTTTAATGCTAGATTCCAAAATGCCATGCATAGATTGTATTAGGTGATGAGGTTAGATGATAACATGTGTCTGAATACCTATTACAATGCATTTGATTCTAAGATGGCCTATATCTTGAGAGATAAAAACCCACATAACTTGAGGGATGCATTTAGGATTGCCATTAATGTAGAAAGCAATAGAAAAGCATCTGGGAAGTTAGGAAGAAGAACATATGGTAGGATATGGCAAGAAACAAAACAACAACCTAATAAAGTTGCTAAGGAGGAAGACAAGATAGATAAGTTGGTTATTTCTATGAAGGATTTGACTACCAAGGTAAACAAAAATGATAAGCCTCATTATAACTGGCAAGATAGAGCCCCTAGATTGCATGGTATGCCTTATAATACCAACTGGAAAGATGGTAAACCCCAGAATAAGAATCCTAAAATGGCTCAAAATCAAGATACTCCAGATCCCTTGAAAGGGAAAAATGTCCATAATATAGAAAATACTCCTTGGTGCATTACTTGTGATGGGCCACATTCTCCTCATCAGTGTGCAGTAGCTCAAGCCCTTGAAGAATCCATGAGACAAGAAGTTGAGCCTAACGTTAACATGTTTGAGACTATTATAGAAAGTGATGAGGAATCTATTCAAAGTGAATACAGTGATGTGCTGTATAATGAAAGGTTTGTTCAAGGACAACTAACATTGGATTGGCATCCTACCTTGAATGTGGTAACAATTGAAGATGAAGAAGTTCATCTTAGAAGGCCTAGTGAGGAAGAAGTTAAAAATCTCACCAAAGCTGCTATTGCTAGAGAAAAACACAATTATAACTTAAGGAGCACCAAGAAGGACACTGATCAGGGTGAACCTGGTTCCATGTTCATAAAAGAGATTACCCAAAAGGGGGCAACAAGTAGTGCTACTGCTGTCCCTAAAATTGGTCAAGAAAAGAAGGAATGGGTTAAAGATGTACTCAAGAGTATAGATGATAAAAATACTAGTGATATACAAGGAGCTACCATAGCCAAAAGGGAAAGTCAGTTTAAAGTAGAAAGAGTTAGAGCCAATACTAAATTAAGTAGTAGTTCCACATTTGACATGGCTCAAGCTCTTACTCAAATGAAGGTTACTGTCCCATTAGTAGAATTGCTGAAAATAAAAGAACATAGGGATGCAGCTTTGTCTTTGTTTTCTAACATATCTGACAGTGACATAGTCCTACCCACCGGTTCAACTAAAATTGGAAAGGCTTAGGAACTCCAAACCCCAAAGGTTTATGTTGGAACCACTATTACTCAAGAGGCTTCACAGGTAGATCCTTTTTGTGTTACTTTGTTAGTAAACAACCGGTTGATAAAAAACTGCATGATAGATTCAGGAGTTGCTGCTAATGTGATGTCCTATGGTGTTATGAAAGAATTAGGACTGTCAGTGACCACTATATATGGAAAGTGTTATGCTATGGATAATAGGGAAGTACTTGTGATAGGTACAATGAGAGATGTTGAAGTAAAAATAGCAACATTCCCTGAGGCAACTTATAAAATGGATGTTATTGTTACTGACACCAAGCCCCATTATGGTATGTTGTTGTCCAGGCAGTGGGCAGCAACAATAGGAGGAAATGTCCAACTGGATTTGTCTTATACCACCATTCTAATAAATGGAAATCAGGTCAGGTTGTATAGAGAACCACGTGCTCCTAGGGTAATTGAGAGTGTAGATCCTAATATGCTCATTTGTATGATTGATGTGGATCTTGATAATTTCAGATTACAACCAATTTTACCCTAGTTCAAGAATATTGACCCCATTTTGGTTGAATTAGAAGCACAACATTATGGTTTATGGAACATGTATTTTGATGGAGCTTGCTCCAAAGAAGGATCTGGAGCAGGGGTTCTTTCTGTATCCCCATCAGGTATAACTTTTAAGTATTCTTTCTTATTGGCTTTCTAGTGCACAAATAATACTGCAAAGTATGAAGCCCTATTATTGGGGCTAGAGGTTGCAAAAAGGCATGGAATCCAACTGTTAACAGTGTTGGGGGATTCAGAACTAGTTGTCTCTTAGGTAAGATCCAAATATGCATCCAAAAATGATAGATTAAAGAGATATAAACATACAGTTTGGGATGTCATTGAGCATTTTAATGCATTTGCTATTAATTGGATAGAGTGATCAAAGAATATTATGGCATATTTTCTAGCTAATGTTGCCCTAAAAAATGATGATGCAACATTAACTGACATCTCCACTGTGGAAATAAAATCTAGGCCTGCCATCCCTGATAATGTGTATAATTGGCAAGTTTTTGCTGATGATGAAGATATTCTTAGGTTCATTCAATGTGTTGATGATTATGATGGACAAAAGATTGATTGTAATGCATTAGTGGAGGTGGTTGACAATAAGGAAACAATGTTTGGAAATGATGTAGTCCAATTGGAAACAAATGAGATACCTAAAGGGTTGGTAGAGCTAGAGAGCATGTTTAGTTACAGTGACAGTCATTTACATCAGCAATCTACCACCAAGTTGGAAGAATTGGAGGAGGTAAACTTGGGGACTGAATCATACCCTAAGTTAGTATACATTGGGAAGAAATTACCCCCTCATGTCAGGACTAATCTCATTAATTTATTGAAGAGATATAAACATGTTTTTGCTTGGTCTTATGAAGACCTAAAGGCATATAGACAAGACCTTTTTTAGCATGAAGTTCCTTTACTTCTAGATGCTAAGCCTTTCAGACAGAAGTAGAGACCTATTAATCCCCTGTTAGAAACTAAGATGCAGCAAGAGTTGACTAAGTTAAGAGAAGGGGGGATTATCAAACCTATAAGACATTCCTCATGGGTCTCCAACTTGGTCCCGGTAAGAAAGAAGAATGGAGACATTAGGTTGTGTGTGGATTTCAGAAATTTAAATTTTGCTTCTTTAAAAGACAATTACTCTTCCCCCAATATGGAAGCTATGCTGCAAAGAGTAACAGGTTGTGACCTTTTGTCCATGATGGATGGTTTTTCAGGATACAACCAAGTGTTAGTGAAGGAATCTAAACAGTTTAAAACTGCTTTCACCACTCCATGGGGAACATATGTCTATGTAAGAATGCCATTCGGATTGAAAAATGTTGGAGCTACATTCCAGAGAGCTATGGATGTGGCCTTCAAAGAATTCATTAATATCATCATGGTGGTTTATCAAGATGATTTAACTTGCTTCTCTAAAAGGGCTGATGATCATTGTGGACATTTGGAAAAGGTGTTCAATAAAGCCTTGGAATTTGGTGTGTCATTAAATCCCAAGAAATGTCATTTTGGGGTCACTAAAGGAAAATTATTGGGACACATTATTTCCAAGGAAGGGGTAAGGATAGACCCTGAAAGAATTGAAGCAATAAACAAAGTGTTTAAACCAAAGAATGTTAAAGGTATTCAATCCTTTCTAGGCAAAGTAAATTTTGTTAGGAGATTCATTGCAAACTTTGCAGAGATAGTGAAGCCCATTGTCAAGTTGCTCAAGAAGGATACCAAATTTTGTTGGGATCAAGAAGCCTTAGAGGCTTTTGCTAAAATTAAAAAGGCCATTCAGGAAGCACCAGTGTTAAAATCTTTTAATTACAGTAAGCCCTTTTCTCTGTTCTCTTTTTCTTCATATCATACAGTAGCTGCAGTGTTGTTACAAAAAGATAATGAGGATATGAACATCCCATAGCTTTCTATAGCAAGTCTTTGCAAGCAGCAGAATTAAAATATGAAACCATGGAGAAACAAGCTTATGCTTTAGTTAAAGTTGTCAAGTCTTTTAGTGCATGCCTGGTGAATGCAAAAATCATTGCTTATGTCCCACATGCTACAGTTAAGGATATTCTATCCCTGTCTGAGGTTATAGGAAAAAGATGTAGATGGATTAATAGAATCTAAGAATTTGACTTGGAAATAAGGATCACCAAATTGGTGAGAGGTTTAGGTCTGGCTAAGCTCATGACTGAGTCTTATCTTCTGGATCTTGAAATACATAATGTTGAAGTCAAAAGTACTTCAGTCACTAGTATTGAAAGGCAACCTTGGTATTCAGAGATAGTTTGATTTTTAAGAGATGCTGCATTCTTAGAAGGAATGACACATAATCAGAGGAGAACTCTAAAAATCAAGTCACAAAAATATGTTCTCATTCAAGGTGATCTATTTTCGAGAAAGAGAGATGGAGAATTGCTAATGTGTTTGGATGAATTCCAAGCTAAAAGGGTGTTGATTGAAATGCATGATGGAGTATATGGGGGCCATTACTCTGCTAAGACAACTGCTGGTAAGATAATCTAGGCTGGATATTATTGGCTTACCTTATTCAAAGGTGCTCATGCACATGTCTGGAAATGTGACCCATGTCAAAAAATTTCAGCCAAGTTGAAGTATGAAGGAGCTTTACCCCTAAATCCGGTCATAGTGGAAGCCCCTTTTGTCCAATGGGGCATTGATTTTATTGGAGAGATTGTTGAGAGATCAGGAAGAGGTCATAGATGGATCATAGTAGCCACTGATTATTTTACTAAATGGATTGAAGCTATTCCCACAAGAAGAGATACAAGTAAGGTTGTCATTGATTTCCTAATGGATAATGTTATAACTAGATTTGGAATACCTACAAAATTAGTAATGGATAATGCCATGAGTTTTAGGTCAAAAGATTTTGTTGGATTTTGTACCAATCATGGAATACTCATGTCTTACTCTTCACCCTATCACCCTCAGGGGAATGGACAAGCTGAATCCAGCAATAAAAGTCTTTTGAACATCATCAAGAAAATCCTGGAAGAAAACAAGAGATCTTGGGATCAAAAATTGAAATTAGCTTTATGGGAAGATAGAATAACAGTCAAGAAGACCATTGGAATGTCACCTTTTGAACTGGTTTATGGTACACAAGTCAGATTGCTAGTGAATAATCTTCATCCAGTTTATAAATTCTTGCAAGATGAGGACATGGAGCTATCTGAACAAATGGAAAACATAATGATCCAAATTGTGGAGGTGGAAGAGCTCAGAACTTTAGCTCATAAGAGAAATTAGAAGATCCAATTGCAGTCCAAATACCTTTTTGATAAAAGGACATCATTAAGGAAGTTTCAAATTGATGATATCATTCTTCAGTGGAATGCAAAAGGAAAGGAAAAGGGAAAGCATAAGAAATTTGAATCATTATGGATTGGCCCCTTCGTTGTCTGTGATTTAAATGGAAAGGATTCATATTTTGTGAAAAATCTGAATGATGAAGTACAGGAATTTCCAATGCATGGACAATTCCTGAAACATTATTTCTCTTGAAGTCCATGCACAGTAGGTCCTTGTTTGTATATATTTTGTTTGTTTCTTGTTGTTTTTTGCTTGGATCTATGTTTTGGTCTTTTCTCCAGAGTTTTCTATGTTTCTTGTGTTGACCTTGCGATCAACCATCCCTAGTCAGAGCCACTGTTATCACTATTTAAGAAATGGGTTTTCTTTTCCCATAAATGGCTAGGTTTTTTGAAATGTTGAGTTAGAAATGGTATCAGCTACTTCAAATCTGTTTTAAGTCTCCAAGGGTTTAGGGTTTTTAATTTTAAATCACTTAATGTTTGAACAAAAACCATCTATTTTCTATTCCTGCATTACTTTATCCACTTAAGTAATGGGTCTTGGGGTCATTGGAAGTATTCCCCCTTATCATTTGCCTAGGTCATCGTTGAATAATCGTAAAAATTTATGACTTATGTCTTTTTTCTTTCTAATGTTGTTAGGCCCAGTAAGTGTCATGTAGCTCTCAGATGGATCTACCACTTTCACCATTTCATTAGGAAAAGTTGAGAGTGTTTTAAGACTCGCAAAATAGCGAAAGGGAAAAGCATGTTCAATGGTGCGCATTTGGTCTAGTTTAATGAGATTCCATCTCGCTCAAGATCTGCAGCCAAGACTTGCAGGTGAAATACCTTTCATGAAATGGTGAAAAGGTTTGGTGGGACCCTACAGTGAAGACTTTTTAAACAACTAAAAGGTGATCAAGTTCAAGAGAGATCGACGGGTTGCACTATTTTGTGGCTGGTAGATGCTCACGTGTTACACCCTGCAAAGCAGCGAAAAGGTTTTTGGCCTGGGTAAAAGGGGGTTTTAATAGGAGCATAACAGATGTGCAAGTCTAATATGATCTGATGATTAGCGCAGCTTTATAGGAGGAAAGTGCTCGACAGTTAGCTTTCATGAAGTAGCAAAATGACATGGTGCTCCAAGCATTCAGTCTAGTTGGTCGTGATGGAAAATCAGATAAAGACATGTGGCAGAAAGTCAAAGTAGTCACCAAGTTGGATCTAAGGCTTAAAAGGTGGGTCCAAGAGGATGACTCATGTCGTGGTGTGTAAAAGTGACTTGGTAGATCCAGGTGGCAATGATGAGGTGGGATCAGATGTTTCCTCTCAGTCAATAAAAGGTTGATATGGCAGTTCGGAAATGACTAGATGCCAAGTGGATAATGCTGAATCAGAGAGCCCACATCTACTAGATTTGGTTAAGTTGGTAAGCATCAAGCAAGTCAAATATAATCTAATGGTCTGTGTGTATTCACAAAGGTAAAATGCTTGTGTTTTAAAACCAGCAAAACAACGAAAGGTTTTTGGGCCCCGAAGAATAGATAAAGAATGAAGGTAAAAGGGGATCAACTCCATTTTGATCCAAGGGCTCACGTTGTTTTGTGGTTGCGAACTAACCGAGGGATATGCTTCACAAAATGGCAAAAGAGAAAAGAAGTTTCTTCCTAGCGTAATGCTAGATGGTGACGTGTCGATTGAAACATGGTTTAAAAGGGATTGAGGGCCCGCCAAGGTGTAACTGGCGGTTATAAGGGCAATAAGACATGTGGCTAATTCTGAACTAAACTCTAAGAGTTTTCCAAGGCTAATAGCTGAGTGGCATGTGGCATTTATTAACTAGTGAAGGAGCGGTGTAAGCAATAAAGCATAAAGGTATCACTTAAAGGATAGTCATCTCCAGATTGATCCAACACCTCACGTTGTTTCGTGGCCTGAAGTTGAAAGCTAGTTAATGCTCAAGAAATAGCGAAGAACCATCAGCCGTCAAGGTGAGGCGTGGTTAGTGAAAAGGTTAAAGGTCCCGATAAGAGTTAAAGTTTGAGCGGTTAAAGTCCCATCTGACACCTGGCATAGCTTTGTGAAAGAAAAGTGCTCGCGGGATAAAGCCTGTGAAGTGGTGAAAAGTCATGGGGCCCGGTGCAAAGGCAAAGATGTTAAAACAATGTAAAGGCTGATCAAGTCTTATCTGATCGGACAGCTAGCGTGATTTCATTTGGCAAAATTACTCAAAGGTTATGCTCTGCGAAATGGCAAAAGAGCGAAAAGAAAAAAAGCGCAAGTGTGTTGTGACCCGTTGGAGTGAAAATTTTGAATTCTTTCATGAATTCAATTATGAAGGGATGGCCAAAGCATGTGGTATCAATGTCGCAGTTAAGAGCCTGAGTACCATATATGATCTCGTATCAATTGAATGAAGGTATCATTCTAAAGAATAGTTACAGAGAAGCAGTTGCAGAGCTATTTTCTTCAAACATAGAGCAAATTTATTCAATTGCAGAGTGGATTCCTTCAAGTAAAAATAGCTTCTCTTATACTCTTGTTTGGCAATCACTTAGCAGTGTGTTTTAATTAAGGTCTTGATTTGTCATAGAATAGTTGGGGGTAATAGTTAAACTACTTGCATAATTTTAAGATGGCACCTAAGAGAGAATTTTCAGGAAAAGTTAACTACCAAGAAAGGGCTATTTGTGATGATTTCCTTGAATAGTTGACATTGTCAACTAATGTAGCTGCAAAGGTAAAAGAACTTGTGCCAAGAGCTCCTTGCCTAAAAATAGGGGAGGGATTGTATGATAAAAGTAACTGGCTGAGAGACCCACTGGTTGGGTTGTCTGGGTTGGGGTTATTCAAGGTTGGATTTGGCATGAGAAACTCCTCAGCCCCGCAGAATAGTATCTCGAAGTTAGATGTGGGAAAATTGGTAGTTCCAGGAGTATTCATGGATGTGGATCGACTAACTCAGATTGCACTCAATTATGATCTAGTCACAAGAATTATTAGGGATATAAACAGGAAAACCCTCATTGAAATAAATAATGAGGAGTTCAGAAATGCTTTTGGGCTTAGTGAGTTTACCAATTTTCTAGAACCTATTAATTTCAAATCACTAGCTCAGGTATATAGTGTGCAGAGGAACCACCTTAGAAATGGGCCTCTTAAAGAATTCTTTGTGAAGATAGGTGGGTTGACAATTGTAGGACCCAACACTGAAGAGCCCTTCTCATTAAACTTGTTCACCCTTAGGGCTAAGGGATCATACTGGTCACTCTGCTAAATTTTAGGAGAGGATGCTGAGGCAAATATGCCCACTCATTACATGTTAATGATTGCTCAAATCTTGACTCCTTCTCTTGTAGTGACTTTTGATTATGCTTCCTTTATCACTGCTGCTATCCATGAAGGATTGATAGGAATAAAGAATGGGAAGGTTGATAGGCCTTTTGGATGGTATTCCCTCCTTATGCATTTATTTTTATTCAAGGGTGGAAATTATTTTGCAAGTGGAATGGATCTTGTAAATGAGAAAGATGGAGAAAAGTTGCCAATATAGTTATGGAGTACAGTGTTATCATGGGATAGAGAAGATGAAAGCTTCTTAAAGTTTGATAAGTGTTTTGCATCTAAGAATAGGATTCTCCTATGTTAAGAGAATCCAAGAGTCCCCAAGGTTCTTTTGGAATTTATTAGGCGAAAAGAGTTTGTAGAGAATATAAAACTTGTCCACAATTGGGGTGATATCTACTTATACCCTGTCTCCACAATTTTCAGAGTATATGGTTTCAAAGGTACCCCATTTTTGTTGCCCTATCAGGTCCCTCTCAAGGTGGGAATTGCATAAGTCCTCCAATAGATTGGTAGTGTGCAAGAGGCAGAGTTAACAGGTAGAGGTAAAGGGACCATTTTCCCTATAGTTACCATAGCACATCAATTTGTGATAATCAAAGGAGGTTGGAAGTTTTTTTAAGATTTCCTTCAACCTTATCATTTGTCAACTGTAGTATCCAGGTGTGCAAATCCTGAAGATTTCTTCAATGGCATGTTTAGAAAGAGAGAAATATGTAGAGGTAGACCCCATCAATTCTAGTTTCCCGAAGACCTCATTAGGAATGAGTTTGATCTAGATGAGAAAGAGCTAAGGAAGGAAAAGTGGGTGGCTTATAAAAAGATCTTAGACTTTGTACACCAATTTGATACTAGCTATGACCCATTGTCTAGCTTCCACCCTTTTGAGGAGAAAATAAAGTTCTTAGTTCTTTTATTTGAAGATGTGATGGAAACTTTGAAAGAAAAGAGGGAGGTTGTAATTAAGAACAACCCTAAGAAAACAAGACTGGTTCTAAGTAGGTCTGCATCCACTAGAGCAATCCCTCCTGGTGACTACATGTTGCATAAGAAGTCCAATTACAGTGTGTTGATGCCTACAACAGGAGAACCCTCTACTTCAAAGGGGAAGAGGAAGATACAGGATGTCATTGACATTCAAGATAGCCCAAAGAAACAAAGAGTGGGAAAAGAGATACAATCTGATGAACCTTTCTACTCTCCATCTCAATCCCCTATACATATAGGAGATGAACAGGAAACAGCTAAGCAACTTTTATAGTTAGGTAGTCTGGGAGAAAGAGCATACACATATGATGAAGTAGAAGAGGGAATGCCAGAAGAGCCCCCTACTGCTGAAATGAACATCATTGCTAATGAGTTCAAAGGCCAGGAGTGGGATCTTGAGATTAAGTAGGCCAATGAAGATTCTTGGCTAACAATAACTTTGTTACATTAGGAGCATTCATGCAGTTTGTGTGGAAGAAAAACATTGACAAGTATAATGCAAGGTGTGAAAAGAGGAAAGGTGAGCAGCCTCATAAAGATCCAGCTCTGGTGGAGGAGGAAATAAAGCAAGAAATTATTGATGAGTTTAAGACCATCACTCCCAAGCAAGGAAGAGATATGGTGGCACAAGCTGGGGTACTCATTCTCCCCGAAGGGGACATAGTAGATGCCTTGGTATTGGAGGCAGTAAGAAAAGAGAGAAAACCTATGGAAGGAGTCACTTTCAGCAAAGACAATGCTACATTGGTTATGTGGTCTCTTAAGAGAGATGAGAATAAGAGAAATAACGACACCCTAGGGTCAAGTTACCTTGGTGGAATGGTAGTGAAAAAAGTGCAGAGCACTGGGGTAGTGGAAGCTGCTAGCACTATGCTAGAAACTGCAAAGTTTAGTGTTGTAGTAGCAGAAAGGGAGGCTAAGGAAAAGGTAGATCTCCAAGTTAAGCTGGAGAGAGGTTTAAAATCTTGTAATAGTGCCAAGGAAGAAGTAAGGAGTAAAGACAACAACATTGCTAAGCTACAAAGCCAGTTGGGAGGACAATACCATCAAGGTGAGTCTTCAACATTGATGATCTCCTCTTCTCTTGCAAGACTTCCACCTACCAGCCCCATTATTGAGTTTCCACTATCTCTAGCACCTTCTAGCTCTCAATTGGTTGAGATCACTCCTCATGAATTGGAGAATTTAAAATAGGCTCAGGCCCTACATGCAAAGAAATATAAGGAAAGAGTAAGGGCTACAATTTTAAGTTTTGTTGACACCATAGGGGCCTCATTATTGTATAACAACATGAGCAAGATTCTAGATATGTGGAATGAGTTTAATGGAGATAAGGCAGTTTTAATGCCTATTTTTGACAAGTGGAAGCCTAGAGAGAAATATTTGGAGCTTATTTGTGCATCCTATCATGAAGCAGGGGCTGATCCTATTATCAAATCCACTTGTGACACCACAAAGGATCTAGTAAAATTAACAGAAGGAATAGATAATGCTAATAGGAAGATCAATTTGTACAAGAAAGAGTACACTGATTAGGTTTTTGAATTGCTCCCAGGAGGTTTTGTCAGCCCTAACAAATTGAAGGACAAACAAGTATGGTTTAAGGAATTAGAAGCCAAATTGTCAGTTAGAATAGAAAGAATTATTATCTTAGAACATGCTTCCTTCTTTGATGTAACAATTGAGGAGATAGAGAGAATCAAATCCCATTATGGTTTTCTCAATTCAGAAGTTAACAAAATGAGGAATTCTTGGAAAAGGTTAGCCAAGGCAAAAGAAAAATTGATTAACTTCGTGTGGCCAGCTGATGATGTATATAATGAGTGGACAAGAAAATATGCCATAAAGGATGCAGAATAGTTAGAAGAGGTTGCAACGAGACAACAAGTAGAAGAATCCATGGAGGTTGAAAAGGACTTGTAACCGCTTTTGTAAAAGGTTCTATAACTAATTCTTTTAGAGAGGTAATCATTGTAACAAACTCTCCTAGGAAATTTTGAAGCTATGTGCATCCATGTTGTTATGAATGGATACCAAGACTAGTTAGAGATGATCGTAAAAGAATTGTAAGAAAATGCTACAGAAATTTATTTGGGCTTTTCCAATTTTTAATGGAGAATATTCAAAGGTTTCTTGTAATACTTCTTTGAAGAAAATATCAATATACAGACCATTCATTTTGAGTTAAAACTTTTTGTCATCTTCAAATGTATTTGCATGTGTTTACTGTTTCATTCTAAATAATCCAGGGTTATTTCGTTTGAATAGGGGTTGTAAGGCAACTTTCAGTAGATATGTTTCTTAGCTTTTCTCTTCAGGAGGGGAATTAAATAAGTAGGGATCACTTCTACCAGTAAATTCCTTGTGAGATATTTTGAATCTTGATGAGCATAGTTTAATTTGGTATGAATAAATTTTTACATGTGTTAGGCATATATAGGGATCTACAGAAGCCAAACTAATGGGATATGTAGAGATATTTGACTGTAGGAATATTATTTGAACTTAGATGACTCTGTGACCTTGGATAAGGCACTGGTATAGATTGAGGTTGTCTATTACATATTTTGTAGGTCAATACTGAATATGAGCACAATTTTCATTCCTTTGTTTCAGTTAGTTTTAAGGTGATTAGATCCACTGGTTTTCTGGACTGGTTTGCTGTGGATTTATCTTTTAAAAGTGTGAATTTAGTTCACAAAGGTATACCCGCCTGGACTTTGAGTAGGTCCGAAGTTTAGAAGGTTAAATCAAACCTTGTCATATGTTGTCCTGGAAGTTTCCTTCTCTTTAATATCTCTTCTGCATATAGAGTTATCATATCATTATAAGGATGTTGAAGTGAATCAGATTTTGAAGACAACAGGTATATTCGAGTTTGCATATTTGTTATTACTGGCAAATAGGTCCAGAATAAGCACCGATAGGCTTATCTATTCTACATTAGCATGACACACTTTGGAAATGATTTTGTTCTTATTATAAATGCATTAAGCCGACATGTTGGATTGGATATTGCATCAGTTATTGATTTACTTGTAATTGTTTTATTGTAATATCTTTTAGAGCCGACCTACTAAAATTGGTCTTAGGTTATTATATAAATGTAAGATCTTATTTCTAAGATTGATAAGAGATTGGGAAATAAAATTGTAAGAAGGTATATGCAAGATTAAGTGGAGCTATACACGTAGACATCATTTGAAGGTGAAGCAAAGTTTTTTTTGGAACTACACTAGTACTAAATCCAACATAGAAAGATGCTATTTTGAGCAGTAAATCTTTATTGGATTTAACCATCCAATTGTAGTCAGTGTGACTCTTATTTTGTGATTGAGCAGTGAGCTCTAGGCGCTTGGCCTTTTTACATGTGCAGACCCCATTTGTATACACATACTATCTATCGTAGTATCATCTGATTATGGGTAAGGTTTCCCACCATGGTTTTTCCCCTTATAGGGTTTCCACATACAAATATTTGTGTTATGTGTTGTGGATGTTATTGTCTTTCTATTTCATGCATCAATCTTTACCGGTACTATAATTAACTGATAAACTATCTACTGACATAAAGTTTGGTTTACCGGCATTATGCATTAAGATTGGTTAAGTTATTTTTGGCTTGAATTTATTAGACAACTGATTCACCCCATCCCCTCTTAGTTGTCTTCGGGACCTAAAAATTGGTATCAGAGCATAGTCCTCTTTTTGAAGCAGTTTAACAGCTTGAGGAGATCCAATGTCTTCTAACTATTTCAGGAAGGACAATCCTAAACTTGATGGAACCAACTATGGCATATGGAAGATTAGAATGGAGACACATCTAAATTGCATTGAGAAGGACATCTAGGAAGTTACAAAGAATGGCTATACTTCTCCTACTCAAAATCAGCCTAATCCACCAAACTTGACTAAAGATGAGGAAAATTATTGCAAAGCAAGAGAAGCACTTTTGAGTGCATTATCAGATCAGCAAATCATGGTATTATCAGATAGGTCTACTGCTAAAGCTATTTGGGATCATTTGAAAACATTGAATGAAAGATATTCCACAGTCAAAATTGCAAAACTTGAAAGCTTCTGAGTCAAGTATGAAAATCTGAAAGTGGAAGAAGACAAAAGGATTTCTGCTTTTATGGAAAGAGTAAATGAAATTGTTTTGGGTATCAAATGTTGTGGAGGAACCTTAAGTGAAGATGAAATTGTTTCAAAAGTTTTAAGAGGATTTCCACTGGCATATAAAATGAAAGTTACTGCTATAAATGAGTTAAGAACAATGCCTAATTCATTAGTAACTAGGGACACATTGATTAGAAAACTTTCAACTTTTGAAATTGAGGAATTTGGTCCTATTGCTACTATAAAGATAGATTTAGCTTTTAAGGCATCAACATCATCTGCACCATCATTTGACAAATCTGATTGGAAAGCCTTTTATGCAAGAGAACTTGAGGAAATTAGTAGAGAAAATGAAGAACTTGAAGAACTTGAAGCATTATTTGCAAGGAAAATGCCTAAAGGTCCAGTTGGAAGTAAGTATGAAGGTAAAACACCTTTTAAATGTTTTAACTATAATACGATTGGTCATATGGATAGACTAAGAGAAGAAGATAGAACAACATACAAGCCTAACCCTAAATATCAGAGATACAAATTTAAGAAGAATAAAGATAAATCTTGTTATCTTGCTGATGAAGGAGTAACTGATGATTATGATGAGGATTTGATAGAAAATGGATGGGTCTTTGTTGCTATAATAGAAGATCAACCCATAGAGCAGGCCTTGATAGCTAAAATTGAAGTTAAGGATGAATGGATCATTGATTTAGGATGTTCACATCATATGACTGGTGATAAAAGAAAATTCTTGAACTTTTAGGAATATAATGGAGGTCTAGTAAGATTTGGAGATGATAAAGCTTGTTTAATCAAAGGTAAAGGTACTATATCTCTTGATGGTAAGCATAATATTGATAATGTTTATGATGTTGAAGGTTTAAAGCACAATCTTTTGAGTGTTGGTCAATTAGTTGAGAAAGGATTTCAATTACAATTCAAAAATGGGAAATGCAAAATTATGAACCGAACTAGCTTGGAAATTAAGACCGGTAATCAAAATAGAGGTAATATCTTTCATTTGAATAACAGTGAAATGACATGCTTGATTGCACATATTGATGAAAGTTGGCTATGGTATAAGACACTCTGTCATGTAAATTTTGATTGCATGGTAAAAATCAGTACTACTAAGGCAGTTAGAGACTTACCTAAGATTGTCAAACCTCACAATCCAGTATGTAAGGAATGTCAATTTGGAAAGAAAGTTAGAGCATCTTTTAAAAGTATTCTAGAAAAATCCAATAATGCTCTTGACTTAATTCACACTAATTTATGTGGTCCAGCTAGAACTAAAAGCTTACAAGGTGATAGATATTTCATGCTAATCATTGATGACTATTCTAGAATGTGTTGGGTTACTTTTCTCAGAGAAAAATCAGAAGTACTTGGAAAATTCAAACTATTCAAGGTAATGGTAGAAAATGAAACCGGTAAGAAAATCATAAGTCTAAGATCAGATCAAGGAGGTGAATTCACATCTAAGGAATTTAATGCATTCTGCGAAGTAAATGGAATCAGAAGACAATTATCAACACCTTGGACACGACAATACAATGGAGTTGTAGAAAGGAAAAACAAAACTATCTTGGATGCAGCTAGAAGTATGTTATCAGAAGCAAATCTACCACATGTATATTAGAGAGAGGTAGTAAACATGACAGTCTACACATTCAATAAAGTTCATATCAAAGGTGAAACTGATAAGACACCTCATGAACTATGGTTTTGTATTACTCCTACTCTTAAATATTTTAGAATATTTGGAAGTAAATGCTATATTAGAAGAGATGAGTATATTGGAAAATTTGATCCTAGAAGTGATGAAGGAATATTTCTTGGTTATTCATCTAAGAGAAAAGCATATAGATGTTTTAACAAGAGATTGCAAAAAATTGTTGAGAGTACAGATGTGAAGATTGATGAACAATTTAGAGGAACTTCAAGGTATATAGACTCTGAACCAGTAACAAAAATATTGACAAATGAACCCACACTGGTACAAAATGAAGATCCAGTTACCCCGGTATCATCTGAAAATTCCACTATAACTGAGGAACAACAGCAAACAAAGACACCCCGGTATGTAAGACTGAATCACTCTGAAGATCAGATAATTGGGAACAAGTATCCAGGAGTTATGACAAGAAGAAGATTGGCAAATGAAGAGGTATGTCTTATTTCTCAAAATAAACCGTCATCAATTAATGAGGCATGTGAAGATAGACACTGGATTAAAGCTATGGAAGAATAATTAGAATAAATTGAGAAGAATAACACATGGACATTAGTTCCCTAGCCTAAAGACAAAAATGTAATTGGAACTAAATGGGTATTCAGAAAAAAACTTAATGAAGATGGTAAGGTAATCAGAAATAAAGCAAGACTAGTGTGTAAGGGATATTAACAGAAACAAGGAATTGATTATAATGAAACCTTTGCACTGGTAGCTAGAATTGAGGCAGTTAGATTATTCTTGGCTTTTACAGCACACAAGAACTACAAAGTATATCAAATGGATATTAAATGTGCATTTTTGAATGGAGATCTTGAAGAAGAAGTTTACATTGAACAACCTGATGGATTTTATTTGACAGACAATAAAGATATGGTTTGCAGGTTAAGGAAAGCTTTGTATGGGTTGAAGCAAGCTCCAAGAGCTTGGTATGCTAGATTGGATAAATATCTTTTGAAGATTGGTTTTTCTAAAGGTAATGCTGACAACAACTTATACTATAAAGTGACTAATGATGACATCTTGGTTATAGAAGTTTTTTTTTATGATATAATCTTTGGAGGAGAAGATGGATTATGTAAAGACTTTTCTATTGAAATGCAACAAGAATTTGAAATGTCTATGATTGGAGAGATAAAATTCTTTTTAGGATTGCAGATTTCACAAACTGATAAAGGTATATTCTTGAGTCAATCCAAATACTTGAAGGAGTTACTAAATAAATTTGGTATGGAGAACTCTAAACCGGCAAGCACCCCTATGACTAAAAATGACAAATTATCACTAAGAGATGAATCTACACCTGTTAATCTGACTGGGTACAAATCCATGATAGGAGGCCTACTGTATTTGACACAAATAAGACCTAAAATTATGAATGTAGTATGTATTGTTTCAAGATTTTAGAGTAATCCTAAAGAAAATAATGAATTAGCAATAAAAAGGATTTTCAGATACTTACAAGGCACTACAAATCTTGGCTTATCGTATCCTAGAGATGAAAACTTTGAATTATGTGCATACATAGATGAAAATTGGGCAGGAGATGTGAATGACAGAAAAAGTGCCACCAGCAGAGCATTTTTTCTAGGAAGCAGATTAATTTCTTGGTTGAGTAAGAAACAAAGTTGCACATCTTTATCAATAGCTGAATTAGAATATGTTGCAGCAGCAACTAACTGTATACAGGTATTATGGCTTAAGCAAATGTTGAAGGACATAAAGGTAAAATGCAAGGAACCTATAACTATCTATTGTGATAACACTATAGTAATTGATATATCTAAGAATCTAGTACTACATTATAAAACCAAACATGTTTCTATCAAACTCAATTTTTTGAAAGAGAATGTTGAAGCAAAAGAAGTAAAATTGGTTTATGTGAACACTAAAGACCAGATTACAGATATTTTCACTAAACCTTTGCCTAAGGAGACTTTTGAATATCTCAGAGATCAACTTGGGGTCATACCCCCATCGGTAGAGACTTAGATAGTTGATGTTTGTCATCAACCGACTGAATTAACAGAGAAATATTTTATTCCGGCTTTGATGTGGAGAGCTACTTCTCAGGGGGGGTAGTTGGTATACTAAATAAGTTGGTATTTTGTATTTGAATCTAGTTTTTGTATTGCTTTGGCATTTTATGTCAAAGGAGGAGAGATTTATATGGAAAAACACAAGGAAAACACATGTTACTCTCAAGGAGAGAGATTGTTATTTTGAGAGAGATTGTATATGATCTCTTTTGGGAGATTGTTGGTTTTTGGTATTTGGCATTTCTATTTTGGCACTTTGATGGTATTTGCATCTTGTATTGCCATCAATGCCAAAGGGGGAGATTGTTGGTATTTTGGTTATGTTGATATGGTTTTTTCATTATTGTCAACATCTATTAATACTTATCAACTCTAGCACCTTGGAGAATTGAGAATGTTCACGAACAAGCAAGTGACTTTATGCACAGTCACCAGTATCTAGTACACCGGAAAGATATATTGTTCACTGGCACTTGGAACGACATGGAAAACATCTGGTTATGTCGAAGACATTGTTTGGACACTTTGTCTTAGAGATTTGTTTGTTGGTATATTTGAGTTTGCATATTTGCTGTTACCGGCAAATAGGTCCAGAATAAGCATCGATAGGCTTATCTATTCCAGATCAGCACAACATGCTTTGGAAATGATTTTGTTGTTATTGTAAATGCATTAAGCCAACATGTTGAATCAGATATTGCATTGGTTATTGATTTACTTGTAACTATTTTATTGTAATATTTTTTAGATCCAACATACTAAAATTGGTCTTAGGTTATGATATAAATGTAAGATCTTATTTGTAAGATTGATAAGCGATTGGGAAATGGATTTGTAAGAAGGTATATGTGAGATTAAGCAGAGCTATACATGTAGACATCATTTGAAGGCGAAGCAAAGTTTTTTTTAGAACTACACTGGTACTGAATCTAGCATAGAAATATGCTATTTTGAGCAATACATACTTATTGGATTTAACCATCCTATTGTAGTCAGTGTGACTTATTTTTTGATTGAGCAGTGAGCTCTAGGCGCTTGGCCTTTCTGCATGTGCAGACCCCATTTGTATACACATACTATCTATAGTAGTATCATCTAATTGTGGGTAAGGTTTCCCATCATAGTTTTTCCCCTTATAGGGATTCCATGTACAAGTATTGGTGTTATGTGTTGTGGATGTTATTGTCTTTCTGTTTCATGCATTAATCTTTATTGGTACTGCAATTAACTGATAAACTGTCTACCGGCATAAAGTTTGGTTTACTGGTATTATGCATTAATATTAGTTAAGTTGTTTTTGGTTTGAGTTTATTAGACAACTGATTCACCGCCCCCCTCTCATTTGTCTCTGGGACCTAACAATCTCTGTTATGCAAATAGTTGATCTTTTTGGGTACTAATTCCCATCGTCATTTTTGACATTTGGGTTTCCACATGAAAAACATTGTGTTATGTGGTGTATGTTTTATTGGGTGTTAGCTTATGTGGTTATTTTCCTTTCATTCTTGTTAAGTTTCAAGTTGATTAAAGTGGTGATCAGATTTTTACTATTTTTCTTGCATTGATTTATCCCCCCTCCTCTCAATGCCTTGTAAGTTTATCAATTGGTATCAAAGCCTAATTACCTTAGGGCTTAACCACTTGGGAAGGATCCCTAAGGCTAGCATGGGGGAAGGAATGAGTTACAAAGAGTTGTCTAATAGGCATGCAGAATCTGAAGAAGCTCTTGGTGAGCTTAGGGTTAAGTACAAAGACTCTTTGGCTAAGAAGAGAGAGATAGTTGAGTAGTTGATGGAACTTAGTGAAAATAGTTCATTTGATAAAGCAAACATTGATGCATTGGCTAATGAGGTAGAAAAGCTAAATGATGAGAAGTCAAATCTGAGAAGAGATCTTGAAGCCCTAACCATCAGGATGAGTCAAGAGTTAGAAGCCAGGAGGATTGTTCAAGACACAATAAAAGAAAAGGATCATAAGATCTTTAAGCTAAACCAAGAGGTTGGTACCTTGACTGCATACCTACAAGAGGAAAAAGAAGAAAAAGAATAAGTAAAGGCTGATCTAGACATGGCTATGTATCTTAGAGAGAGTCTCATGAAGAAGAATGAAAATATTACTAAGGAGATGGCTTATTCTAATGAGATACTAGCTAAATACAACAAGAGCTCTACTATGCTTGATGAGAAGATTTAGTCACAAAGGCAGAAGGGAGAAACTCAAGGCTTGGGTTACACTACCTTTAAGAAAGGAGAGCCTTTTGGTATTAAGGATATCATGCATGAAGGTAAATATGCACCTTTAAACAAGAAGATCACCTGTAAGAAACCCTACAAACCAGTATGCTTTAATTGTCATAAGGTAGGTCATACTGCCAATGCTTGTAGAAGAAGATCTATTTCTTTTGATGGTTATAGGTCTAATGGTTATGATGGTCAAAAGATAATGAATTTTAATGGTTATTACTATACTTGCAACAAGTATGGGCATAGAAATGTTGAGTGTAGGATTGGAGTGCATAATCAAAGAGCTTACATGAATCAGAGATCCAGTGGTGAATGGAAGAGATCTTTCATTAACTAGAGAAACCCTACTTGGAAGAGACCTAATGTGAACTGATCTAGTCCTTATGAAATAAAGTATAGACAGAATGTGACTTGTTCAATATGTCACAACTTTGGTGATGTAGTTATGAATTGCATACGAAGAATTGGTAGAGCAAATACTGGACCCTAGAGAGCATCTGGATTGGCATGTTATCATTGTCACAAATTGGGACATATTGCAAGGTTTTGCAGAGCAAGGATGAACCAACTGGTAAATCAGTCTGCTAACTGGAAAGGGAAGAAGAAAGTTGATGTGGAAGAGACTAGAGTAGAGATGACCAATTTTTGGAGAAAGAAGAGTGATGAGAAACCATCAAAAGACCCTAATTCTTCACCTATTGTGGATAATTTATCACGGGTAAACTAAGTTGTTATAAAGCTTAGGGGGAGCTTATTGTCAAATCTATTTCTGAACCCCCTAAATCATTGTGGGGTAAGTTAAATCTGCATGTTGTGATGCTTTATGATGTTATGAATAGATTTTCTTATCAAACCAGTAATCCTAATGGGATCTAAGAACTGGTAGTGAGTATTAGGGTTGAACGGTGATTAGGGTAAGTTCAACTGGGTATAACATTAAATGCAGTTTGTAAAAGGTAAATAACAAGTGTTTTACAAGTTTCATTTGTTACCTTTGCATTCTTGAGAGAATTTGGAGAGCAACTGAAGTAGAAAAGAGCATTTGACTACTATCTTGGTGAAGTTGACATCAAATTGCAAAGATATGTGATTTGCGAATTGGTGAAGTGTATTCAGACTGGAAACCATAGCAGCGAAGAAGGTGAAAAGGTATTTATCTAGAATTCAATTCTGTGTTTGAGTTTTCACTATAGATACATCACACTCTATAGATGTTATTGAAAGGCCTCAATCCAAATTAAAGAGGCATCCACATAAGTCAATTGAAACTGATCTAGCTAGAGTCCTATCTAGCATACCCTATGGTGTTATGCATGTTGAAGATGTTAGATCCTACATTCATTACAAACTAGAGGATTTGGGAACATTTGCAATCTTTAACCAATTCTGAATACTGTGTGATAAACAAGGTGTATTAAAGGATCAATTCAGAAGGGTTATCGACAAGGGTTTTCACCATGAGTTGAACTTTCTTAATGAATTTGAAGAAGACCATATCATATATGTCTTGAGAAAAATACATGATCAGTTTATGTGGCTTGATCGACCCCATAAGATTACAAAGGAAGCTATTCATGTTGTCACTGGATTGTTTGCCACTCGTGAAGTTCCTATGTTAAGATCAATCCCAAAGGATGATGTTACCCATTTGACTAAGTCTAAATGGGATGGTTGAGCAATGACAATAAATGATATTGAAGACCCTAAGGTTAAATTTTCATCCATGGTCATCGGTTACAAGGTTTATCATTCAAGCAAAACAAATAGTATTCCCAAAGTTGCAATCCATAAAACATATCAGATGTTGAAAGAAAATACAGACTATGATCTTGCTAAAGCCCTAATAACCTAGTTGATACTAAACCTTAAATCAATAAAGAAGGGCAAAAGACAAAAATTTAAATTTGGACAATTGATCATAGGTTTATTTTTCCATTTTCAGAACTCCTTTCATGGTATCGGTGATATACAATGGTCAGAAGGTATACCGATAATGTTACGAATCAAAAATGGTATCAAGATGATTGGAAATGAGTTTACAAAGGTTATTTTGGGATATTTTAAAGACTTCCAAAAGAGGATACATGCTAGAGAAAGGATACCAAAGAATGTTGTTAAAAGGTATGAAGATTCTATCTGTTTCATGGTTGATACTGACACATGTCAAATAGAGGCAATAGAACCTAGGACATCATGGGTGATGCCCATGGGTTATGAAGTAGAATTTGATATTCTAATTGCTTATGTTGATCATCTTCTAGCACAACCGGTAGATTCTAATGCTACAAGATTTGGAACCTTTAAGGAGAAATCATTAGAA
This sequence comes from Cryptomeria japonica, assembly GCF_030272615.1. Lineage (NCBI taxonomy): Eukaryota > Viridiplantae > Streptophyta > Pinopsida > Cupressales > Cupressaceae > Cryptomeria > Cryptomeria japonica. The sequence continues at coordinate 346,243,018 of NC_081411.1, read as the reverse complement.
GTTCATGTTGAGCTAGCAAAAATGATTATTGCAAAGAAAGTTAGAAAAGAGGTTGAACAATTTGCAGTTGAATAAAGATTTACAAAAGAGGCAATTACAGATGCTAGAGAAAATTTTGAAGCAAGGAAGGTTGAATCCTCTAGTGCACCAATCGGCACCAGTACCGATAGACAAACAAGAAGTATAGTTGCTAAGGAGAAACCTTGTAAAATTCAATTAAAAAAAAAGGGTAAAGAAATCAATCCCTCTGTACCTAAAGCATTGGTAATCACCGGTAAGAGGAAAAGAAGGAGCAAGAAAAGAGAATTGCTGATGAAGAAGAAACTGAGTCAGAAGGAGAGAAGAAAGAGATGAGTGCTAGTGGAAAGAAATCTAAGGTTGTTGGATCATCTACAGTCAAATCTCTAAAACAACTGGTAACTAAACCTATTCCTTTTGAAAAATTGATACGTAGAATTAAGGAGTATAGTATATTAGTTGGTTTGAATAAAACTTATGACAAATTTAGTGAAGAAGAGAAAAGGTAAATTGAAGATGCAGTAGTTTTGTTAATGAATAAGTTTAGTAAAGCTCTGATTAAGTTTCAAGGGAAAATACCAAATTATTTGTACAACAAATTAGATGCAAGATGGCAGGCAACAATAAAACAAGACAAGGAGATTTTTGAATTTGTTCTTGTAAGTTTACAAACAGAAGCCTCAAAGGAGGATTTGCAAAATATCTTTTTGAATTTAAAGCTATTCTTTAGATCAAAGAAAAGGCTTACAAGATTACTTGTTGGAGAATCCCAATTGGTACAAGATAAGACTAAGCAAATTTTGAAGAAATTTTTAGGATTAGTACTTGAAGAAGAAGAAGCAGAACCAAAGAGACTTAACGGAGAAGATCTCCCTAACAATTTGAAAATTAATGACATTATACTAGATGAGATTATTTTTTCTCATACATCAGTTGATACAAGTACTAGGAAAGATCCAATCATTATCCTTGATGAAGAGACTGTGTTACTAGGAGCTACTTCAATCGGTACATGTGAAGAGAACACAGAAGTGGAGAAGAAAGATGAAGAAAAGACAGATGAAGAAATGACACTGCAACCAGTGATTACACAAATAGAGAACATACAAACCATTGCACCACTGGTGAAGGACAAGGAAAAGGAAGAGGAGAAAGCTGAAGAGAAAACAAAGAAGGATGTAGAGATGCAGAAGGAAGAAGAGAAGGAGGAAGAGAAGCAAGAAAAAAAAGTGACTCGTCGGTCAGTTAGATCAAAGAAAATCCTTGATGATGATGAGGAAGATGACATAGTAAGCATTCAAGGACCAATTAAAATGGACATGCTAAGTCCTATGGAATTGATGGAGATTGCATTTGCCATGCAATCTAAGGCACAAAATAAAATAATGAAGGCTTAGAGAAAACAAGCACAAACAATTTAGGTTGCTATTGATATTGTTTCAAGTATACTATGGGAGACTGATACTGATAGTCTTTCTACTCCTATTAACAAACTAAAACTTTTGGTTTCATCAACATGTGAGCAGATAAAAAGCCTTGAAGAAGCTGCTATTAAGAATGTGGAAAAGGAATATGAACAAAGGAGAATTGAACAATTGATGAAGGCTATTGATAAAGACAAAGTATGCCTAACTATAAACAAGGACCTTATAAAGGAGGCATTATAGATCGAAGGTAAAATCCTTTCCACAATTACAAATTTTTCATTGTTTTGTGATGATCTTGAAAAAGAAGAAACATGAAGCTCAAGAGGAGCTAAAGATTTTGAGTGAATAATTTAATCCCTTAAATAATTCTGCAAACAATTTTGGTAGATCAGTTGTTGCACTACAACAGAAGCCTAAGGTTTATGAAGCTGAACAGGTGAAAAGGACTTCACTGCAAGAGTTGCAGACTTTATTAGTCCCTAAGATTGAAATTTTGTAGAGAAGATATAAGGAGACTGAAGTAAATTTGGCTACACCAGAGATGAGCACACTTGATGTAACAGATGAGCTTGCATCTCAAATCCAGACACATACTATGATCATAGGGACACTTTTGGAGACTTGGCAAAATGATTTGACACTTTTGAAGTCTAATTTTGCAGATCTATTTCATAAGATGGAATTGTCAAAACATTTTGAACTCCTATATATTTATAGTTTGGTAATGTGAATTTTGTTATATATTGCATTTATCTTTTCATGTATTTGCTTACCTTTGTCATTGTTGTCAAATGGGGAGTAGTAGTATGAGTCAAGATTTTGTAAAGGGAAGTAGTATATATGTTGTAAATTTTTATAATAGCATGAAATTTATAAGGGGGAGTTTTGAATCATATTGAGTAATTTTTGTAATGTGACACTTAGACAAAAAATTTCCCAAGTGTTGCCATCAATGCCAAAGGGGGAGATTGTTGGCTTGATGAAGATGATATAATGTAATAGGTTGATTGATGACTTGTATTGCATTGTCATTGATGGAAACCATGTTATTCTAATCATCTAAGTCGTTTAGTCCAACCAGTAATGCCTAACTAGTAGTGGAGTCAGTTAAATAGTGAACTGATAAACAAGACAACAAACCAGTAAATAGGGACAGTGCTATGATCAAGCGACAAATATGGAAATCTATGAAGAGTTAGATATTGTGGTTTGGATTGTATTTTCATGACATTGGGAGGATTCTATGACTAGAACCGTATCAGTAGATTCAAAGTTTGGAGCAAGTTATGATGTACTGAGTAGTCAGTGAGGAAGAATAGTTAACCAATAGAGCAGAGTTACTTAGATTGGTAAACCGGTAGACTTAATATTTTATTTTTGAGTTATAATGTGAATGGAAAACATAAGTAAAGTGCAATGTGAAAGATTGTCCAGATACATTTCACCTAGGAAGTTATTCCAAGGTTATTTGCTGACTTAGCGGATTTGTTTATAAAAAAGGTGTATATTGTGTGATGATGTATTAGACATGAGATCTATAGTGTGAATTTGATTGTGTGGTGGAAGAATAAGCCTGAGATTGATGTCTAGTTAGTGTTAGAAGTAGAACTAAAGAAGATCTAATTAGGCACATAGGTGCTAATATAAGATCAGTCACTTGTTGTTCCCTAACAGTTACAGCAAGATAAAAACCTTTAAGAAGGTCACTCCTAATAGGGTGTGGTAGGATCCTCATAGGTCCAAAGGTTTAAATCCTCTAACTAGGTAACACATTAGCTTGTGTTTTAAATCCAATAGTTGGGTAACTCCTAATAGAGTTGGGTCCTAATAGGCCTTATTTTAATAGCTCTTAACTAGGCTAAGGAACTCTTAACCGGGTGTGCTCCTAACATAGCAGTTGGATGATCTTAACTGGTTAGATCTCTATTCTCCAGATAGCAGATCTTTGTGGGTACTAATTCCCACTGTGTTTTTTCCCATTTGGGCTTCCACGTTAAAATTATTGTGTTATGTGATGCATATTTTATTGGGTGTTAGCTTATGTGGTTATTTTCCTTGTATGCTTGTTAAGTTTCAAGTTGATTAAAGTGGTGATCAAATTTAAATTGTTTTTGCTTGGACTGATCCACTCCCCCTCTCAATGCCTTATAAGTTTATCATGGAGCTAAACCATCAGGCATGAAATGGGAAGATTGGGATCTAATAGATAGGAAAGCCAAATTGATAATAAGACTCTATCTTGTAGATTTTGTTCTATTGAATGTTCATGAGGAGAAGACGAAAGCTACTCTATTGAAGAAGCTTGGTGATATTTATCAAGGAAAGTCTTTGGTAAAAAAGTTACACCTCGGTAAAAATTTGTGCTCCTTGAAGATGGATGAAGGTACTCTTTTAGTAGATCATCTAAATACTTTCAATATGGTTTTTATACAGTTAATTTTTATTGGATTAATGATCAATGACGAGGATTGTTATATTATTTTATTATGTTCCTCGCCTTAACACATGGGATTATCTTGTGATGTCCATTGGAAGTACAAAAACCACTTTTTAAATGGAAGATGTGGTTGCCTCACTATTGTTCTAGGAAGCATGAAGGAAATCTTCTGAAATGGTCAAAGAAGCTTTGACTATGAGGGGTAGAACAAAGGAAAAAGGCAAGCAGAAGGATAGGAGGTCCAAATCCAAGTTACAGGGGAGATCAAAGTCTCTGGGAAAGAAGTCCAAAGAGAGGTGCTATAATTCTGGGCAGATTGGCCATATCTGAAAGTGTTGTAAGGAGAAGGGAAAGAAGAATGCTTATAACACTAAGTCTTCTGAGAGTGATGCTAGTGCCTATAGTGCTACCTTGGCAACATGACATCTCAATAGAGGTGTGTCTTGATATTGAGAACTTTGGTAATTTTCTTAGAAAGCTTCAAGATGGAGTATTGTTGCATTTTAGAGCTTAGCATGGATTGATAATGAAGGTTCTCTAGAATATAAAGAGAATTGTGGTTTGACTAAAGAGCTATTTTTTTAGGTTGTTACTGGATGAGATAGTTACAGTTATACATGGATGCTTTGTGCATGGTGAGAGGAGGTGAAATGCTTTCTCCACATGAGGATGTTGATAGTGTTTAGTCAATCAACATTTCTATGGTGGTTCTTGATGGATTCCTAAACTATGGTGCTCAATGTGGACATGATTGGAAAAATGGATCTTTGTTTGATCTGGTGTTTAAGTCATGACTGTCTGCATGAATAATCTCTTTGAGATCTCATTTTGTATGTTACTAATGTAACAGTGATTTTGTGTGTAGCTGATTGGATTTGTGAGTTATGCAATTGTGTGGGATGATCACCTATTCAGTTGCAGTGGGATAACTTGGATGTGGACTATCTATATCCACAAGGATTGATTCAGTGCTTATGAAGACTTGTAAGTTCTTCTTGTCAATGGTCACTTGTGCATTGGTGTGGTTTTTTTGGGATAAGAGAATAGATGATAATGAGTACCTAGATAGTTGGTTATGGGGTCCTATAGCATGGTCTGTTTCCTTGGTGTGACTAGTAGTACACCTATGTGTGTAGACTTGAAAGATGTTCAGATTTGGGAGATGGAGTGTCATGATGCTTGGAGAGCTCGGTACCACTGATTAGCAGCAGTTTTAGCAATGGCTAAGTATTCATTATTGCATGGTGGATGTTTTTTCTTAGTGTGCAGATGTCTAGAGGACGTCTTAGATCCTATTGTTGTAGAAGGGTCTTTCACATTTGTGGCTAAACTTGAAGAAGATGGTGATCTTCTTATTTTGTTGGCATCTTGAGGGCTCAAGGAGTCCTTGTTTGAGGTATTGGCTATGTTTGACTAGTGATTTTGGTTTATAATATGATGTTTCTATGTCAAGATACACTCTTGATAGTAGTTTATGTTAGAATGCGCTGATACCAAGAGTAAACTAAGAGAGAGGTGAACCAGTTTACTAAAAGTTAAAACAAGTTATCCAATTATAAACCATAAACTAGATCACAACACAATAAAGAATATAAGATCAAGGCACAACATAGATAACACCAATATTTTGACATGGAAAACCCAGAAAGGGAAAACCACGATGGGAAACCCTACCCATAATCTGATGAATACTCTACAGTAGTATTATGAATAATTAAAATGGGGTCTACACATGCAGAAAGGCCAACAACCTAGAGTGCACTTCTCATCACAAAGGGAAGTCTCACTGACTTTCAAAATCATCAGACTATAATCCAGAAAGAAGTGAACTCTTAGACTAGCATCTACTAATGCCTGATACAATTCCAGTTAAGCATTGATGTCTGATCTATAATACAAAACCTTTCCAACCTTCACTAGAATGATATGACTTTATTCACACATAATCCTTTCTCTGATAATGCAGACTTAAACACCCAAAACCATCAATACCAAAATTACATGAATAAGCCACCTATAAATACAGATCATCAACCTTATTGACAAGGTCAACTAAACCCTAAACTCATAAACCCATAATTACAAAACTTACATCACACGATACCACCAGACCAATATTATGATTTACATTACATAGCATGGACATAAATCAAGTAATCAAACAATTATATCCACTGATAATTATGCTAAGACCAAAATCCAAAATGTTTCACTAGTTGATAAAAACCCTCAGTGAAATAACATAAACTTTAACCAGATCCAAATAGGGCCACCAAGATAGCACGCCATCTAATGCAAAGTCATCAAATGATAAAGATATGATCAAGATGCACTAACAACATGATAGAAACCGATTCCATAAGTCGGACCCAACATCCACTGATGAAGTCACCAAATAATATTGGTAAAGCTAACCAAGAACACTAGAAGCCAATAAAGCCAAAAGCTAGTCGGTAAAGGCACAAGCTAACCGGGTAATGGTAGATTCCAAAAGTGATAACCAAATAATGAATCAACATAATTTAGAAAGATTATACCCATCAAAATAAGCATTAAAAACTGATTCTAGAGATCTGATCATACCAGATCAGAATCACAACCAAAACCAAGATGTGTTGGTAGTGGGCCAGTGTCCCTCATGGAGATTCATGACATGGTTTAACAACCTCTTGTGGATTCTAGAAGTCTAGTGGTTGTATCAGGCATTGACAGGTTGATCTTTTGGTGCAACGACAACCCTAGCTTGTAACAAGTGGTATCAGAGCTTGGTCATAAGTTCGAATCACATAGGCCGCAATGAGTGACGCTAAGAGGGGATTGTTGGTAGTGGGCCAACATCATAGTCTCCAACTAGGATACAATGTTGACATCAATGACATATTACCAACAATCTCTGCCTTTGGCATTGATGGCAACACTTAATGTGAAAAACATCCAAGTGCCAAGGAATGCCAACAATCTCCAAAAGTTGAAATGAAATATATCCCCCTTAGATTAACATAAATACCTCTCCCCAAAAAGATGTAATAGTTTTTAACATGAACACCTCTCTCCCCCTTTGGTATCAGTGACAAAGGATTAATACCAAACCAAGAATATTAAACCAAATAGCTGACTACTCCACTTGAGTAGTAGCACCAAATCCATCAACCCGGATCAGGAAAGTATGTCTAATAAGCTCACTAGATTGATGCATCCTTGCATCTCTATGTCTCTTTTGGAGGGCTAGTATCCCCTAATTGATCTCTGAGATATTCTAAAGTATCTTTAGGTAATGGTTTAGTTAGAATATTTGCAATCTTCTCCTTAGTAGGCACATAAACCAATTTGACTTCCTTTGCTTCAACCTTTTCCTTCAAGAATTTATACCTTATAGAAATATGTTAAAATTTGAATGAAATACCAGATTCTTTGAAATATCAATAGCAACAGTATTATCATAGTGAATAACAATAGGCTCATCATAACTTACCCTTATATCCATTAGCATTTGTTTCATCCATAAAATCTCAGTATAGTTGGTAGCAGCTGCAACATATTCTGCTTCAGTAGTAGACAATGAAGTGCATTATTACTTTTTACTAAGCCATGAAACCAACTTCTTCCCAAGAAATAATGCATCACCAGTAGTTCTCTTCTGGTCATCCATATATGCTACCCAATCATAATCTATATATGCAAATAATGTAAATACATCATCCTTAGGATACCATAACCCAAAGTCTATTGTACCTACCAAATATTTGAACATCCTTTGGACACCAATATCATGAATTTCTCTAGGATCTGACTGAAATATAGAAGCAATACAAACAACATTCATTATATCAGGTCTAGTCTAAGTTAGGTACAACAATTCACCAATCATTGATTTATATTTGCTTGGATTCACTTTAGTTGATTCACTATCCTTTGACAATTTGTAATCAGTTATTACAAGAGTACCGAAAACTTTAAAATTCTCAAGTCCAAATTTCTTAAGTAACTCCTTCACATACTTACTTTGACAAATGAAAATACCTTTATCAGTCTGAGTAATCTGCAAGCCTAAGAAAAATTTCATCTCACCAATGATAGACAGTTCAAATTCATTCTTTATATCATCAACAAATTTCATGCATAGACCTTCTTCTCCTCCAAAAATGATATCATCCACAAAGACTTCAATTATCAATATGTCATCATGCTCAGTTTTTAAATATAAGTTACTATCAACATTACCTTTACTAAAACCAAGTTTTAAAGGATACTTATCCAATCTACCATACCATGCTCTAGGGGCCTGCTTTAGTCCATATAAAGCTTTCTTTAGCCTGCAAACCACGTCCTTGTCTTTTGATAAAGAAAATCCATTAGGATGCTCAATGTAAACTTCTTCTTCAATATCTCCATTCAAAAATGCACATTTGACATCCATCTGATATACTTTGCAGTTCTTGTGTGCAGCATAAGCAAGAAAAAGTCTTACCACTTTAGTTCTAGCAACCAGGGGATAAGTCTCTCCATAAACAACACCTTCTTCTTGTGAATAGCCTTTGCAAACCAAACTAGCCTTGTTCCTTACCACTTGATCTTCCTCATTCAATTTATTCCTGAAAACCCATTTAGTTCCAGTAATGTTCTTGTCTTTAGGTCTAGGTACAAGTTCCCATGTCTTATTCTTTTCAATCTGATCTAATTCCTCTTCCATTTCTTTTATCCAATTTTCATCGTTACTAGCCTCAATAAAAGATTTTGATTCAATTTGTGAAATTAAACATACCTCTTCAGCAACTAACCTTCTTCTAGTCATCACACCTTTCCTTTTATCTCCAATGATTTGATCTTGAGAATGATTTAACTTTACATACCTGGGAGTCTTTGAATTTTCTTGATTTGCTGAGTCATTCTACCATTCCTCTATCACTGTTGAATTTTCTGATGTTATTGGAGTCACTAGTTCACTATTCTGAACTAATTCTTGCATTATCAGTTTAGGTCTGATAAATTCATCTTCCAGTCCATAATCATATGTCCTGATCTCATTACGGACATGTTCATCCACCTTGACATTTATGATTCCCATTAACCTATTCAGTCTTTTGTTATAATATCTATATGCTTTTATCTTAGTAGAATAACCCAAAAATATTCCTTCATCACTTCTAAGATCAAACTTTCCTAATGTATCATCTCTTCTAATGTAATATTTAATTCTAAAATTTCTGAATTATCTAACAGGAGTATAAAGAAACCATAATTCATAAGGACTCTTACCGATATTTCCTTTAATGTGTACTCTGTTGAAAGTGTATACAATGCTATTGATAGCCTCTGTGAGGCCCTACCCCGACTCAGTCTAGCATTTCAGTGATTTTTTATGTTGAGACTATTATGGATGCTTTATTTTTATGCATTATGGATTTAGAACTCATATGATTCCATGATTTGGATAACATTGCTATATGTTGATGCTTCATTTATATGCTTTATGATATAGAACTCTATATGATTCTAGAATAGGATGAATTTGAGATGATATATGTCATTATTGGATTTGCAGGACTTTACTATGATGATAGAAATAGGATGCATGTTTTATGTGTGGATCAAAATTATGAGAAATGTGATAATTGATTATGTGGATTTATTTGGATATAGGATGTATTGATTTGTGTAAGTGTATATTGTATGCAGAGTGTTTGATGTGAATTCTTATTCGTGTGTTTTATATGATATGAGGTTATTTGGAATTACTAATGTGTAATTGAGATGTGTAGGAAAATTATCCATGTGACCATGGAAATATTATGGAGAACCAAACCTAGACCTATGTACATTCGTAAAACCAAGGTTTGTCTATTTGGAGAGACAACACCCCATTTGTACCATATTTTATTCATGAAAGTGATTGTTGCATGAATGTTAAACTGAATTTTGTTTATTTGTGGAAATCCAACACGAGACAAGATTTCATGTATAATTTTGTAAAAGTATTTTCTTTGTGTCACTTGACGCATGTGTTGATTTATGTTTGAGTTTTTAAATTTGTCTCTTGGAGGGAGTTGTTTAATTATAGCTTTTTCAATTAATTTAATGTGATTCCATAATTACCCTAGGTAGAGAATCTTTGGGGTGGTCAACTTAGGTTTGACCCGAAAATTAACTTCAGAGGGGTTTAAAAAGGGTTAAATGAACTCCTAGGGGTAGTTTATTAGGGTTTCCTAAAGCCCATAAGGTATACCTAAGGGTTAGGAGTAATTTTAGGCATGTTTCTACTCCCATGTGACCATTTAGACACCCTAAAAAAGTGGGTTTCCTAAGTTGAGCAAAAATTAAAAATTAGAAGGCTTGAACTAAGTTGTTAACCTTCCTTTTTTAATGAGAGTTCCCTTTCCCATTTTACCTGACCTTCCTGTTCAGTTTTAGAAACTTGAGAGAACTCTCACAAAGGCCTTCTGATGCAAGAATTAGAAAATTTGTGGGTAATCACCCATTCTCCATTTTTGGAGATAAGAAAATTTGAAGAAAAAAGATAGATTTTGATTTAGGATTTTTGGCTAAGTGTAGAGAAGCAAGGGGTGTGGAATTGGGCTGCTCATCTTCAACCAATCTAGCATACCTTTGAGTAGTGGAAGGTTGGCCAAATTTTCTCCTTGTATTGTTTTATATTGCATGTTGAGTTAAAAGGATTTGCTTGTGTAAAAAGGATAGTTTCTTGCATGTTTTTCCTTGGAAAATTTTTGTGTTCTATGTTTTACTTTTTGTATGCATTTTATGTTCTTTGGGAGTAATCAAGGCCTCCTACTCTTGGGAGAGAGGATAGTCTTGTGGTTGGTAGAAGTGACAGCCCTCGAGTGAGAGGCTCTCCTTATGAGAGTGATCACAAGGGATTTTATGTGACCCTTGCTGCATGGCTTGTTTATGCATTGGGGGTCATAAGGAGGGAAATAAGGCATGAATGCCTTGGGGGGCATAAGGATGTGGGGTTGTTATACTTGTGATGTATTTGGTTTGCCATGAGGTGGCTATATGTTTTACCATACTTGTAGTCTCCTCAGGGTACTTGTGATGCAGGAGCATCCAGGAGGGAAAATGAACAAAGGAGGACACCAAGGACTAAGGAGAGTGATATGACATCACTAGAGGTCAATTGGAATGTTTTGAAGCCTATAATGGCCTATTGTAATGTTGAATTCAATAAATTATGTAAAAGTCCTAAAGGTCCTGATAAAGGCCTAAGGACCAAAATGCAATGTAATAGGATGATGGAGTCTAGATAGGTTGGATAGGAGTTTATTGTGATTTACTGATCTTATTGTGTCAAAATAAGTTGAATGGGATAGGTTTTAGTTGATTAAAAGTATTAGAAATAAAGTTGAAAATTCAAATTTTGAATTTCAACAACTAGTTCCAGTTTTGGTGGGAAATAAGTTTTAGAGTTGTTTTGACATTTTAATCACTTGGATTAGTTGGAGATTGGTTGGAGTTGGTTGGGGAAGGTCTTATAAAGTCTTTAAAGTAATTTTTGTGTGGTTGGATGATGCTGGTACGGACTTGTACGGACTGTCTCAGAAAATTAATTAAAAAACTCTTTATTTGCTGTCAAATCCTTGTTTTTTCATGCTTTCTTTGCATTGAAAGGCTAAGGGATCATCATTGCTGTACATTGGGGGTTTATTGGTTATTCCTTTGATGTATTGAGTGCATTTTTGAAGTCTTGAAAGTATCATATTTTTATTTATTGCTGACTGTCCCAGAAAAGACAGTGATTTTTTCACTAATTTGTGAATTTCCAAGCATGTAAGGATCCATCCTATGAATGTACAGGTCTGATTCTCATAGGATGGATGCCAAATAACATGTACAATAGTTTAATAACCCATGATTGATAGGAAGGAGTGAAGAGTGCAGGTGTACACCATGAAAGTTGCATGAAAGTTGAAGAAAAGTGACTGGAAATGAGTGAAAATGAAGGCTAGAGTGTAGCAACAGAGAATCTAATTGAACAAGGGGGGTATTTTATGCATTGAAGTGTCTAGACACACCATTTTAAATTTGTTTGAACTTTGTTTGAGCCTTGGAAGTGATTGGAAGTGATATTTCTAGAAAGCCCTAGGGAAAAGGGTGATTTAGTGAGGTTTTTTGGTGTTTGGGTATCTAGGAGTGCAACCAAGACCTAAGACCTGAAAAATCCTTGGTTTGGGAACATAATAAGAGACTGTACAAAAGGGTTTAATCTGGTGTTAAGTTTTGTTGGTACTTCCTTTGTAAAGTGGGTGGTTTTTAAGGCTAAAAAGGGGCACATTTGAGGACAGAAAAGGGTCCGTCCAAAACAACCTATATTGGTTTTCTGATATGTTCTGTAACATCCAAATGGGTGTCTAAATATGTAATTTTTTTTGTCAAGTGTTTTGGGATGATTTGGAGAAAAGTTGAAAATACCCGATTTGGAGGCTACAAGGAATAGAGCCTAGAAGAGCAAGTTTGGTTTATGAGTTTGAGTCTGAGTTTGGGGGTGTGTAGAACCTTGTCTTATGGTGTTTGGGATGTGTTAAGACCAATAGAGGTGTTGGAACAAACCATTTTGATGTTATCCTTGGTTGGGTGTGTTGAGTTGAGTTTGGTTTTGAATCACCTAGCATGTAGAGGATCCTTTGATGTGTCTCCTTGAGTTGATTTAATCCTTAGGGAGAGTTCCAGAGTTGATCTCTCTACATCAACTTGGTCCACTACCACCCTTGAAAAGACATCACAATGTGTGGCGTAGTGTAACCTTGGTTGGGATTGTGTTTGAGATTGTTTTTCCCTTGTATTTTGTGTTTGCATGTGTGTAACCTATCTAGGGCTTGGTTCTCCAACCTCGAGGGTGGCTGCTAGTTAGCCTAGGCTAGCAGGTGAGAACTCCATGGTCATATCCTTTGATTATTTGCAAGTTGTTGGAAGGAACGAATTAGGACAAATGGAAATTTGATGGACTTATTTGTTGCAGAAAACTATTTGGAAATGTATTTATTATTTTGTTTAAAGTCCCCATTTATTAAAAATGAGAGACCTATTTGTAAGATGATGATAGTGTCTTTTAAATGTAATTTAAAGAAATGAAATATTTTAGATACTGCAGCAATGAAGTGAATAATTCTGAATTTAGTTCCTAAAGTTTTGAAATTGATATTTGTTGAGTATATAATATTTTGAAAAGAAAGAAATTTATTTTATTCTTATGCATTTAAAATAAAATAAAAAGGAAATGAATAAATTAGATTTGCATGCATATTGTAGGCTGAAAATAAAACATTTAGTCCTATTTCTGTAAATGCCATATAGTTCTGGAAATTGTCTATTTCATTTATTGCAGAAATTAAAACCCAAGCTAGATAGCTTATCTAGTCTATATAAAAATTTATTTTTTTATTTTTATTTTTTAGCACAGGGAAGAAGGTTATCCAAAGGGCCGAAGCCACTATGTGGACACACAGTGTCAGCCCTGTGGCCTCCACTGTGTGGACACACAGTGTCGGCTGTGATCGCCACTATGTGGACACACAGTGGTGTCACACCCGCCATTGTGTAGACACACAGTGTCAGCCGCAGCCACCACTATGTGGACACACAGTGGTGTCGCGCCTGCCATTGTGTGGACACAGTGTCGGTTGCGGCCGCCACTATGTGGACACACAGTGGTGCTGTGCCCATCACTGTGTGGACAAACAGTGGTGCGACAGGCTCCACTGTGTGGACACATAGTGGTCCGGCAGGCTCCACTGTGTGGACACACAGTGGCATCGCCTGGTTCCACCAGCCCTCTTCCCTCCTTCGTCATGTTCAGCCATGGCCACCGCCTGTTCTTGCATAATCAAAAAATATATATATAAAACCCTAGCCCAATTAGGGCTACGGTAATGTGGACTATAAAGAATGATAAAATAAAAGAGGGGCCTATTTATTATAAATAATGGATTAGGGTTGCATGGGTAAAACCCTTTGATTTTATATATATAATTATATTTATATATTCATATATATATAGTTATATATATACATATTTATATATGTATATATATATATATATGATTATATATACATACATATATATATATATATTTATATATATATATATACATATACATATATATATATATATACACACACACACACACACACACACATATATATATATACATATATATGTATATATATATATACATATATATATATAAGTTGAGATGTTTCAGAGAAAATATTTATGAAGTAATATTTAATTTAAATAAATTAGTTTGAGATGTTTTAAATTAAGCTAAATATTTTTAAATTAAATATTTATGATGTATTAAATTAAACGTATAGGGAACTTAAATTCCGTGGTAAATTATTTTACTATAGGGATTAATTTTTAGCCCACCTAGACGTAGGTGCATGTGATTAAGCTTTATAGATAAAATAAAGACACTTATAAAACTACGTGCTAGGACTAGTTTAATTAGATCCTAAGAAAAATTAATGGATATTGGAGATTAATCTTTTTCTACGTTAATTAATTGATCTAATTTAGTTATTGATTAAGAGCAATGTGACAATAAAACTAGTCAATTAGAATTCCACATTTAATTTTAATTATTTGGATTACTTGAGCTAGTAGATAAAGTTAACTCTAATACAGTGTTAAGACAAAACATGTTATAGCATTTTATATTTGTCAATTTAATGTTTTAAGTTGTGTTTTTTTTTTTTTTAAATTATCCTGTTCTTGCCCTAAATTTTGGGCATGACATTTTGGTATCAGAGCAAGGATTCCAACACTAGAAACCTTTCTCCAGTATGTTTCGCTTAAATTAATTTAATTAATTTTATTATATTAATTTTCTAGGATATTTAAATTTAATTAATTAAATATTTTTCCAAAGGAATTAGTTATTTAATTTATTTTATCTTATTATTCTCTTAGGATGCCTCCGACTATGCGACAAGCTTGCAAGCGTGGAAGGGGTCCTAGGCATGTACGCATAGCACTCAAAGAGGTAGATAGGGAGGAATCGGTTTCGGAAGTGAACCCAGAGGCTCCTCCTGAACAGCTAGTTGACCCAAATCGAAACCTCTTAGAAGCAATCTAGAACCTAATTGGTATAGTCCAGGAAAGGCTTCCAGCCGAGGATCATCATGTTTGAAATCAGGACTCTAGGAGACATAGATCGGTAGATAGGGAACAAAGCAGGAGTCCACCTCCTATTCCCATAGAGAGTTAGGGTGGGAATGAGCCAGATTCTATGCACCTTCCAGGACCACCTCTAGTGGCAGAGCCAGTGTTTTATGAGAGAGCTCATCGGGATCCAGGGGATCTTATCAAGGAGGTTATGCACCTCCAACCACCATCTTTTGGGGGATCTACCAATGGGGTAGAAGCTAAGACATGACTTTTGAGCCTTGAGAGGTGCTTTGCATTGTGCTCTTATGAGAGAAATCTAAAGGCATGTGTAGCAGTCCATCTGTTGAGAGGAACGGCCTCCACATGGTGAAGATAGGAGAAGTACAAGTGTGTATTAGTTCCTGATACTCTCACTTGGGAGATATTTACAGAGAGGTTCAAGGAGAGGTACTTGTCAGAACATTATAGACAATGTTGGATAGATGAGTTTCATGACCTCTAACAAAAGGGTCTCTCAGTGACCCAATACGATAGCAAATTCTTTGAGCCCTTGCCATATGTGGACTATCTAAAAGATGAGAAACTTCTTCTCAACCGCTTCATCAGAGGGCTAAATGTTGGCATAACAGGGCCAGTGAAGATGTCTGCTCTAGGGAGCCTTCAGGTTTCCCTAGAGAAGGCACTGACAGCATAGGAGATTCAGGTCAGACCACAGGATACTAGGGATTGGTTCCAGAACTAAAACCCTACACCCCAGACATATGGATTTCAAAAACCCCATTGGAAGGGAAATAATAGAAACTCATAGGGGTTCTCCAAACCCCCTCCTCCGCAATAGTCACAACAAAACTAGAGGCAAAAACCTCCATAGTATCAGTAGGGTGCAAAGCCCAAGCAGTGGTAGCCTCAGGGTCAGAGGCGAGATCAGCGGGCTCAAGTTCCTTACACACCTTTGGTGAGGACTCAACAGTCCTCCAAGGGTGGGTACAGTGGATCTAGTAGGATAGGAGGATAGGCTTTCTCTAGGCCTCAGGGCAACTAGTTACAGGCATGGGGTGCTTGCTTTAAATGTGGAGCCATGGGGCATATGGCAAGGGATTTTCCTCAAGGTTAGATGGCAGGGAATCAATGGATGGCCGCATCAGAGCCTACAGTCGAAGATATGGGTAGGTCCCATAGAGTCTTTGCAGTGGTGGACAACCACCAAGCTGAGCACCAGGCCATGGTCATTGAGGTTGCAGGTATGATCAAAGGTAAAAGTGTATCTATTTTATTTGATTCAGGAGCTACTGACTCCTTTATATCTCCATTAGTTGTGGAGCATTGTAGGCTAGTGGCAACTAGACAGGGTGTTAGTTGGGAAGTGGAGTTAGCTTCAGGGGCTAGAGTGTCAGTGGAATTAGAGGTTAGGGCATGTCAGCTACAGATTGACAATACCACCACCCTAGTAGACCTTAGAGTTACACCACTTGGATCTTATGGTATCATACTTGGCATCAATTGACTTTATGCCCACAGAGCCAAGATGGATTGTCGTGGGAAGAAAATCGAGTGTGAGGATGATCAAGGTTCACCCATAGTAATCATCGAGATTCAGAGACCCATGTTGTTAGGCCCAATATGGAAAGCTAATGTACTAAGAGGGGAGGGGTGAATCAGTACTTCAAAACTTTTCTTGAATAATTACTTTACTATTATGCATAAACCGAATAATGCAGTAACATAAAATAAAGTTAAAACAAATAGGTAGCAATCATACATGATTCACTCCATAACACTTATATTTTGGTTATGCAGAAACTCTTGGTTAGAGAGAAAAACTACGGTGGGGATGGCACCCACAACTTCACTACTGTAATAATAAAGATGCTCGATTAGAGCTACATTTAGCTATTTTTGATAGCTTACCCTATTAGGAGTATCAAGATTTGTTAGATCTACCTTGCTAAAGGATTTTACAACACTTAATCTAAATGTTGCACCTGGTTAGAGGCTTTACACTTTATAGACTTGGTTAGATTCTTTTACCCTGTTAAAGGTTTCTCTTTCAACTTCACAATATTACAATACAATCATTACAAATATCTACAACTTTACATCTGAAATGTTATAGCAGATTCTATGTGCTCAGAATAAGATTACCTTGCTTATAGCATACCTCGACAACCCATATCGTAACTTGGTAAACCCTTCTGTTTACTCTGTTCTTCGACTGTTCTCTGAAAACCTTCTCGGTGACCTCTGTGTCTCTATAACAGTCTTCCTACATTCATACATTCACACATAACTCATGCTATATAAATAGATCTCTTAAAACAGTGATCCAATTCCTTGCTTTGATCTTACAAACATGATTTATTGATTGAATAACCATGCAAATAATTTCATTGGTTAGATGACCTCAAAATCATACACAATCTTCTGGTGCAATTTCCAATGTAATAATGGTTAGATGTGCCTCGATCTTTTAACACGTTTTCATATGCATGTCTAGGTTCAATGTATCTAGTAACATGTTTCACTTGGTGAATATCAACTCGGTGTGTCATCTTTACTACTCAGTAGCCTCAAAAAGATACTTGGTAGACAGCTCAGTGTATACTGTGTTCTGTAACTGCTTTCTTTTGTAACCAACTAGACTATGCATACCGACTTCTCTGTGTGTATATCGACTGCATGATTCAGTAGTGCTTAACCGACTAGAATGTATAGTATGACTTTGAATATAAAACTAATGGCAACTTGATAAGTAGTAACACGTGTCTCTTCGTATGATTTCTGCAATGCAGCTTAAGTGGAGCATGCGAAAGGGATGTCAACTTTTTGCCATCACTATCAGTGATAGGGAGGAAGAGGATGAAAAAGAAACATCAATTGATGACCATCCTATCCCTAAAGGATATTCAAATGTTTTTCCCTCAGAGGTACCTAGAATGCTGCCTCGTAGAAAGACTTACTTTCATATAGACCTTGTACCAGGAGCTGAGCCAATTTCAAGAGCACCTTATAGGATGACCACAAATGAGCTTAATGAGCTCAAGATGTAGCTTGAGGAACTACTAGAGAAGGGTCATATTCATCCTAGCATATCCCCTTGGGGTGCACTAGTCATCTTCATGAAGAAGAAGGATGGATCCCTCTGATTATGCATGGATTATTAGTAGTTAAACAAAGTAACCATCAAGAACTGATATCCTTTGCCCAGAATCGATGATTTATTCGACCAACTTCAGGGTGCCAAAGTATTCTCCAAGATTGATCTGAAGTTAGGATACCATCAGTTGAGAATAGTGGAAAGCGATATCCACAAGACCACATTTCGCACTAGATATGGCCACTATGAGTTCACCATGGTTCCATTCGGTCTTACTAATGCTCCAGCTATTTTCATGAGCCTCATGAATGGGGTATTTTGCACATTTTTGGACCACTTTGTGATTGTGTTCCTCGATGATATATTGATATATTCTCGAAATGAGAAGGAGCATGAGGAGCACCTGAGATAGGTATTGCAGTATTTGTGGGACAATCAGTTGTTTGGCAGTTTGTCAAAGTGTGCTTTCTTTTGATTAGAGGTCAAGTACCTTGGGCACATTATTTCTGGTGATGGGATCTCAATAGAACCATCAAAGATCAAAGCCATTATGGATTGGCTAGCGCCAACCAATGTGACAGAGGTCAGGAGCTTCATGGGCTTAGCAGGTTATTACCGACACTTTGTTGAGGGATTCTCCAGAGTCACACATCCTATTACCTCTCTTCAGCATAAAGGGAAGAAATTTAAGTGGATAGAGAAGTGCGAGCGGGCCTTTTAGGAACTCAAAAAGGCACTTACTAGCACACTGATCCTTGTGGTGCCAGATCCCTCAGTAGACTTCATGGTTTGTATAGATGCTTCACTAGAGGGTTTAGGAGCAGTCCTTATGCAGGATGATAGGGCTATAGCTTTTGAGTCTAGGAAACTTAAGACTCATGAACTTAATTATCCTACTCATGACCTTGAGCTTGCAGTAGTAGTGCATGCACTTGTGAGGTGGAGACACTTCCTTTTGGGTCATCATTTCGAGCTTCATTCAGACCATCAGAGTCTTCAATACATTTTCACTCAGCCAAACCTTAATGCACGTCAAAGGAGATGGATGGAGCTCTTGTGCGAATATGATTTTGACATTCACTACATCAAAGGGAAGAAAAATGTAGTTGCTGATGCTTTGAGTAGGAGATATCACAAGGTATACACCATATCTATGGGCACGGATTTGAGAGACTATATACTGCAGTAGTTGCTAGAGGATGGATGGTGTTTGTCAGGTGATACGATCTCAGGATACTCTAGAGGAGAAATATGTGGATTATTCTTTGGAGTCTGATGGACTATTACACCATAGAGGGCACATCTATGTACCTTCTTCTGGGGGATTGCGAGAGTTCATTGTCACGGAGGCTCATAGAGCTCCTTATGCAACACATCCTAGAGTTAAGAAGATGCATGCTGACTTGAGGTAGCTATATCATTGGCCAGGAATGCGGCAGCTCATTGCTAAGTTAGTAGCCCGATGCCTTGAGTGTCAGAGAGTCAAGGTAGAGCACCGCCATCCAGGTGGGTTGCTCCAATCTCATGCTCTACGAGAGTGGAAGTGGGATACTATATCCATGGATTTCATCATTGGTCTTCCTATGTCATCTCGTCACCATGATGCCATCTTGGTGACAGTTGACAAGTTGACCAAAGTAGCCCACTTTTCACCAGTTTGGACTACCTTCATAGCACCAGTAGTAGCACAGGTGTTCTTGTGAGACATTGTTAGACTTCATGGTGTTCCATGCAAGATTATTTCTGATAGGGATTCCCCCTTCACTTCTTCCTTTTGGAAGGCGTTATAGGCAGCTATGGGCACTAAGCTCAATTTCAGTACAGCCTATCATCCGGAAATAGATGGTCAGACAGAGAGGGTTAACTAGGTGTTAGAGGATATGCTTCGCATGTACGCCATGGATCATCAAACCAAATGGGAAGAGTACCTTCCCTTAGTGGATTTTGCCTATAACAATGGGCATCACACTTCTTTGGGGATGCCACCCTGTCAAGCATTATAGGGTAGGCCTTGCAAGACACCTTTGAGTTGGGACCACATAGAGGATAGAGTTGCTATTGGTCCTGAGATAGTTAAAGATATGGAACAGTAGGTGGATTTGATTAGGCAGCACCTTAGAGAGGCACAAGATAGATAGAAGAAATATATAGATGTGAAGAGGATAGATCATAGCTACTTGGTTGGAGACAAAGTCTTCTTGAGAGTGCGACTCCATAAGAGTCCAATCCATTATGGAAAGGGTTCTAAGCTCACACCTCACTTTGTAGGACAATTTGAGATCCTTGAGAGGATAGGACCAGTTGCCTACCATTTATCATTGCCACCTAGCTTGTCACACATCCACGATGTGTTTCATGTATCATTTTTGAGGAAGTATATCTATGATGAGTCTCACATTTTAGATTGGGATTCCTTGCAGGTGGAGTCGGAGGGGCAACTAGCTTTGGAGCCCATTCACATTTTGGCATGCCAGACGCTGGCCCTTTGAGGTTGAGAGTTGGACTAGGTTAGGATCCAGTGGGATTGCTATGATGAGGTTACATCTTAATGGGAGGACGCAGCACTTATGAGATCAGAGCACCCCCATCTTTTTGATGAACTCCAAGAGGAAGTTCATGCCTAGAGGGGGAGGGTGTGAGGCCCTACCCCACCTCAATCTAGCATTTTAGTGATTTTTATGTTTAGACTATTATGGATGCTTTATTTTTATGCATTATGGATTTAGAACTCATATGATTCCATGATTTGGATAACATTGTTATATGTTGATGCTTCATTTATATGCTTTGTGATATAGAACTCTATATGATTCTAAAATAGGATGAATTTGAGATGATATATGTCATTATTGGATTTGCAGGACTTTACTATGATGATAGAAATAGGATGCATGTTTTATGTGTGGATCAAAATTATGAGAATTATGATAATTGATTATGTGGATTTATTTGGATATAGGATGTATTGATTTGTGTAAGTGTATATTGTATGGAAAGTGTTTGATGTGAATTCTTATTCGTGTGTTTTATATGATATGAGGTTATTTGGAATTACTAATGTGTAATTGAGATGCGTAGGAAAATTATCCATGTGACCATGGAAATATTATGGAGAACCAAACCTAGACCTATGTACGTTCGTAAAACCAGGGTTTGTCTATTTGGAGAGACAACACCCCATTTGTACCGTATTTTATTCGTGACAGTGATTGTTGCATGAATGTTAAATTGAATTTTGTTTATTTTTGGAAATCCAACAAGAGACAAGATTTCATGTATAATTTTGTAAAAGCATTTTCTTTGTGTCACTTGACACGTGTTGATTTATGTTTGAGTTTTTAAATGTGTCTCTTGGAGGGAATTGTTTAACTATAGCTTTTTCAATTAATTTAATGTGATTCCATAATTGCCTTAGGTAGAGAATCTTTGGGGTGGTCAACTTAGCTTTGACCCGAAAATTAACTTCAGAGGGGTTTAAAAAGGGTTAAATGAACTCCTAGGGGTAGTTTATTAGGGTTTCCTAAAGCCCATAAGGTATACCTAAGGGTTAGGAGTAATTTTAGGCATGTTTCTACTCCCATGTGACCATTTAGACACCCTAAAAAGTGGGTTTCCTAAGTTGAGCGAAAATTGAAAATTAGAAGGCTTGAACTAAGTTGTTAACCTTCCTTTTTGAATGAGAGTTCCCTTTCCCATTTTACATGACCTTCCTTTTTCTGTTTTAGAAACTTGAGGGAACTCTCACAAAGGGCTTCTTAAGCAAGAAATAGAAAATTTGTGGGTAATCACCCACTCTCCATTTTTGGAGACAAGAAAATTTGAAGAAAAAAGATAGATTTTGATTTAGGATTTTTGGCTAAGTGTAGAGAAGCAAGGGGTGTGGAATTGGGCTGCTCATCTTCAACCAATCTAGCATACCTTTGGGCACTGGAATGTTGGTCAAATTTTCTCCTTGTATTGTTTTATATTGCATGTTGAGTTAAAAGGATTTGCTTGTGTAAAAAGGCTAGTTTCTTGCATGTTTTTCCTTGGAAAATTCTTGTGTTCTATGTTTTACTTTTTGTATGCATTTTATGTGCTTTGGGAGTAATCAAGGCCTCCTACTCTTGGGAGAGAGGATGGTCTTGTGGGTGGTAGAAGTGACAGCCCTCGAGTGAGAGACTCTCGTTATGAGAGTGATCACAAGGGATTTTTTGTGACCCTTGCTGCATGGCTTGTTTATGCATTGGGGGTCATAAGGAGGGAAATAAGGCATGAATGCCTTGGGGGGCATAAGGATGTGGGGTTGTTATACTTATGATGTATTTGGTTTTCCATGAGGTGGCTATATGTTTTACCATACTTGTAGTCTCCTTAGGGTACTTTGTCCACTACCACCCTTGAAAAGACATCACAATGTGTGTTGCAGTGTAACCTTGGTTGGGATTGTGTTTGAGTTTGTTTTTCCCTTGTCTTTTGTCTTTGCATGTGTGTAACCTGTCTAGGGCTTGGTTCTCCAAGCTTGGGGGTGGCTACTAGTTAGCCTAGGCTGGGAGGTGAGCACTCCATGGTCATATCCTTTGATTATTTGCAGGTTGTTGAAAGGAACGAATTAGGACAAATGGAAATTTGATGGAGTTATTTGTTGTAGAAAACTATTTGGAAATGTATTTATTATTTTGTTTAAAGTCCTCATTTATTAAAAATGAGAGACCTATTTGTAAGATGACGATAGTGTCTTTTAAATTTAATTTAAAGAAATGTAATATTTTAGATGTTGCAGCAATGAAGTGAATAATTCTGGATTTAGTTCTTAAAGTTTTGAAATTGATATTTGTTGAGTATATAATATTTTGAAAAGCAAGAAATTTATTTTATTCTTATGCATTTAAAATAAAATAAAAAGGAAATGAATAAATTGGATTTGCATGCATATTATAGGCTGAAAATAAAACATTTAATCCTGTTTCTATAAATGCCATATAGTTTTGGAAATTGTCTCTTTCATTTATTGCAGAAATTAAAACCCAAGGTAGATAGCTTATCTAGTCTATATAAAAATATATTTTTTTATAGTTGCTATATACAATTATTTTAATTCTATCATTTACTTAATGCAGAAGATAAACCTAAGGTTAACTTGGCACATCTATATTTTAGCAACAAGGTATATCTGGTTATTTAAAAAATATATATATATATTGTTCTAATTCTGGAATTTCCTTCTTAATGGATCTATTAAAAAAATATATTCATGGAATATTTTGCATGTAATATTATGCATGTTATATATATATTAATTAAGTTTTTTTAAATAAAATAAAACCAAAAAGAAATAATTTATTTTTTTTTAGCATGGGGAAGAAGGTTATCCAATGGGCCGAAGCCACTATGCAAATGCACAGTGGAAGGCCCCATGGCCTCCACTGTGTGGACACATACTGGCAGCCGTCGTGGCTTCCACTATGTGGACACACATCGGTGCCACTCGGTTCCACTGCCCCTCTTCCCTCCTTCGCCATGTTCAGCCATGGTCACCACCCATTACTGCACAATCAAAAAATATATATATAAAACCCTAGCCCAGTTAGGGCTAGGGTAATGTGGACTATAAAGATTGATAAAATAAAAGAGGCGCCTATTTATTATAGATAACAAATTAGGGTTGCATGGGTAAAACCCTTTGATTTTATAAATATATATATATATATATATATAATTATATTTATATATATATAATTATATTTATATATACATATATATATAGTTATATATATATATATATATATGTGTGTGTGTGTGTGTGTGTGTGTGTGTGTGTGTGTGTATGTTTTATATAAACAAGGTTATGAATATTAAGTTGGTAAAATATATATATACATAATTATATTTTATATATATATGATTATATATACATATATATATATATATAAATGTATATATATAAATATAAGTTGAGATGTTTTAGAGAAAATATTTATGAAGTAATATTTAATTTAAATAAATTCGTTTGAGATGTTTTAAATTAAGCTAAATATTTTTAAATTAAATATTTATGATGTATTAAATTAAACGTATAGGGAACATAAATTCCGTGGTAAATTATTTGACTATAGGGATTAATTTTTAGCTCACCTAGACGTAGGTGCATGTGATTAAACTTTATAGATAAAATAAAGACTCTTATAAAAGTACATGCTAGGACTAGTTTAATTAGATCCTAAGAACAATTAATGGATATTAGAGATTAATATTTTTCTACATTAATTAATTGATTTAATTTAGTTATTGATTAAGAGCGATGTGACAATAAAACTAGTCAATTAGAATTCCGCATTTAATTTTAATTATTTGGATTACTTGAGCTAGTAGATAAAGTTAACTCTAACACAATGTTAAAATAAAACATATTATAGCATTTTATATTTGTCAATTTAATGTTTTAAATTGTTTTTTTTTTTTTTTCAAAATTATCCCGTTCTTGGCCTAAATTTTGGGCATGACAACCTCTCTCCAATAGATATTAGGTAATCTAGCTTTAGTCATCATAGTCCTTGCTACATACAAGATTGTTTTGTTGTTCCTTTCCACCAATCCATTCTATTGTGGAGTCCTAGGTGCAGAAATTTTTCTCCTAATACCATTCCTTTAACAAAAGTTGTTGAACTCACCGGATGTAAACTCACTGCCATGATATGATCTTAAGCATTTTATCTTCAATCTTGTCTCAGTCTCAACCATATCTTTAAATATTTTTAATTTCTCAAGAGATTCATATTTTTCTTTCAAAAATGCCACCCATATCATTCTAGAATACTCATAAATAAGTAGCATAAAATATTTATCACCTTGAAAACTTTTAGCCCTTGTCGGTCCACACAAATCAGTATTAATAAGATCAAGAATTTCATTCAATTTATCATGTATACTTCTGAAGGAACTTCTAACTTTCTTACCCATTTGACATTCTCTACATACCGGATTATGAGATTTAACAATTTTAGACAAATCTCTGACAATCGATATTGAACTGATCTTCACTACGCAATCAAAATTTACATGACACATCCTCTTATGCCATTACCAACTTTCATCAATCTAAGCAATCAAGCAAGTCTTCTCACCAGAGTTTAGATGAAAGATATTACCTTTAGTCTGAGTTATGAAAGAAATCTTCAATCCATATTTATTGATAATCTTACATTTTCCATCCTTGAATTGCAAATGAAATCCTCTATCCACCATCTGACCTAAACTCAAAATATTATTCTTTAAGTCTTCAACATAGTAAATATTATTAGTATTAGTCTTACCATCCAAAAATATTATTCCTTTCCCTTTGATCCTACAAGCCTTGTTGTCTCCAAATCTAACCAATCCACCATCAAATTCTTGCAGTGATAAAAACTTTCTCTTGTTGTCAGTCATGTGATGTGAGCATCCACTATCTATAACCCATTCATCCTTTTCTTCAATTTTAGCAACCAAAGCATTTTCCTCAGTATGTGTTGCTTCAATGAAAAATTCCAAAGAATCATCCTTGATAGCAATAAAGACCCAATATTTGTTGGAGGAAGCTCCATTACCGAATCCACTCATAGGTTCATCATCATCATCATCATCATCATCATCATCATCATCATCATCATTAGAAATACTAAAATCATCATCACCAGCATAATAACATGATTTATCCTTATTCCTTTTGAATCTAGGCCTGCTCTAATATTCAGGATTAGGCTTATAATTCCTCACAAATATGACCAATCTTATTGCATGAAAAAAATTTAAAAGGGACTTTTCCTTCATACTTACTTCTACCTAGTCCTTTAGGAATTCTTCTAGCAATCAAGGCTTCCATCTCTTCAAGCTCTCTTTCTTCTCTCTCAATTTCTTCCATATCCCTAGCATACATCTCTTTCCAATCTACCTTTTGTTTACCAAAGGAAGATGCTTTAAATGTAGTCTCAGTTTTAGCAGCACTCTGATCTCCAAGTTCTTCAAGTTCAAAAGCAGTCAAATTCCCAAGTAATGTATCTTTGGTCATAGGGGTACTTGACATTGTCCAAAGTTCATTGATAGTAGTAGCCTTCAGCTTGTAAGCTGAAGGTAGAACTCTTAGAACTTTTGACACTATCTCATCTTCACCAACTGGTCCACCGCAACATTTGATATCCATAACAATTTAATTGACTCTATCCATGAAAGAAATTCTCTTCTCATCTTCTTCCATCTTCAAAGTTTAGCAATATTTACTGCCTGATCACCTTCATAAAGAGTTTCAAGCTTCAACCAAATTTTCTTAGCATTCTTCAATTCTATGATATTCAATACATTTTCATTAGATAAGTCGCTCAACAAAGCTTCTTTTGCTCTTACCTCATTTTTAGCTCTCTTCTGTTCATCAGTAGGTGTCCGTGTACCAAAATTAGGATCATGAGTTATATACCCTTTCTCGACTATCTCCCAAACTTCTGTTCCAAGACATTTGAGATGAATCTTCATTCGTTCCTTCCATATCTTGTAATTTGTACCATCAAGTTTGGGAATCTCCTTTCAGTAGGGATTGAATGTAGAACTAGATGTCGATGCCATTAGATCTGCTCAAGTGGTTAAGCTTCTGTAGAGAGGACCTTGCTTTGATACCAATTGTTAGAATGCATTGATACTGAGAGTAAACTGAGAGGGGGGCTCTAAATCAGTTTAATAACAGTTACAACAATTTATCCAATTATAAACCTTAAATTGGATCACAACACACTTAAGAATATAACATCAAGGCATAACATAGATAACACCAATATTTTGACATGGAAAACTTGGAAAGGGAAAAAGCATGATGGGAAACCTTGCCCACAATTAGATGAATACTTTGCAGTAGTATTGTGAATAATTACAATGGGGTTTACACATGTAGAAAGGCCAACAACATACAATGCACTTCTCATCACAAAGGGAAGTCTCACTAACTTACAAAATCATTAGACTACAATCTAGAAAGAAGTGAACTGTGAGAGTAGCATCTACTAATGCATGTTACAGTTCTGGTTAAGCACGCATGTCTGCTCTGCAATACAAAAGCTTTCCAACTTTCACTGGAATGATATGACTTTATTCACACATATTCATTTCTATGACGATGCAGACTTAACCACCCAAAACCATTTATGCCCAAATTACATGAATAAGCCACCTTTAAATATAGATCATCAACCTTATTGACAAGGTCAGCTAAACCTTAAACCAATAAACCCATAATTACAAAAATTACATCACACGATACCACCAAACCAATATTATGATTTACATTACATAGGATGGACGTAAATCAAGTAACCAAATAGTTATATCCGCCAAGAATTCTGCTAAGACCAAAATCCAACATGCTTAACTAGTCGATAGAAACCCTCAATGAAATAATAGAAAATTTAACTGGATTCAAATAGGACCACCAAGATAGAACACCATCCAATTCAAAGTCACCAAATGCTCAGGATATGATCAAGAAGAACCAACAACATGATAAAAACTGATTCCATAAGCCAGACCCAAAATCCACTGATCAAGTCACCAAAAAATGCATATCGGTAAAGCTAACCAGGAATGCCAAAAGCCGGTGAAGCCAAAAGCTAGTCGGTAAATGCACAAGCTAATTGAGCACCGATAGATACCAAAAGAAATAACAAAATAATGAACCACCAAAAAATAGCAAGCATATAACCATCAGAATAAGAATCCAAAACCGATTCTAGAGATATGATCATACCAGATTAGAAACATAGACAAAACCAAGATGATCACCAAGACTAACCAGGATAGTTTCCAACAAAGATATAGTGTTGACATCAATGACATCACTTAACCAAATACAACATATTGTCAACATTTTAGAGTCTAGTGTGATGCATTTATCTTGAGACCATGGTATATTCACTTGGGGCATGTGTTCTCCTACGAGGACATGGTAAGATCATGGTGTCGTGATGAGTTCTTGATTTTGCATATTGGAGTGTTGATAGTGGTCTGGTGAGTTCTCTTTATGTTGAGGGTGTTGGTCATATGTCTAAAAAAATTCATGGGAATGTAGAGATGCATTCGGAGGTTGGCATGGATTGATCAATTACTAGCAGTCATGGATACATAGAAACATAGATAAGGCTATAGTTCTCTTGAAATGAGACATGTATGCTAAGATGGTTACTATTGATGAGATTTTAGCTACAAGTTTGAGGATCCTACATCTTGGGTGAATGCAAATTCAATAGAGACCTATGAGGATATTTCTCTTGGATGAGTCATAATGACTTGGAAATCTTGGAGGGGCATTCTCATTCCCCACTCTTGGTCTACTTGGTAGTTTGTCACTTGGGAGATATTTCCCATTTTTTCTCAAGTGCTTTATGTTTTTCTTTATACTTATGTATTTTTGAGCTAAAGATAGATAGCTCTGGAGGATTCATTTTGAGAGATGGATAGTATGGTTATTTCTTTAACCTAGGGGATGGTAGAGGGTTGATTTCCTAAAATAGGAAATGGAATAGTTGGATCCTCTATTAGGGTTGAAAAGGAGATATTACTTGTCACAACTGACACTTAAAGAAGTATGTATAAGGACATGCTACATGTTCTATTTTTAGCCTTCTCTCTTTGGTTTTTTAGTGATCTCCATAGATGATCAGATTCACTTGGCATTGGATGTAAGCTTCTATATGGAGCTGTAGTGATCACTAGTTTGTGGTCATATGTTCTCACTTGAGAAATTACATGAAGGTTGTCATATCTTTGTCTTCTATCAGATATAAAGAACTTGGAAGAGCTATGTGAGGCTTGTTGAGAGAGGTGTTTCTTGCAATAGTGTTGTTTGTAGGATGTGCTTACCTTTGTGGATGGTCCTTGGTACTACATGGTTACTTCTCTTGTGTTATAATTCATAGACTTTTTATGTTTCTTTTGTTATTTTTAGGTTCAACATTACCCATGCAGTGGGAGCTTCTGGATGTATTTAGTCTTTATCAACTGGTTTGCACATGGAGCTTGAGGGTGTTGATAATGGGTTGATTATGTTAGTGGTATGATTTTACTAATGAAGGATACCTTTGTGGTATGTGAGATTGGATTACTAGCACTTATTGTTGGTGTAATTTTTCAATCCTGTAGCTTTTGTCAATTGGATGGGAGTAGTCATTTTGGCTAATGTTCTAGTTGATGTTCAGTATTAAATGTTCTAAAGATACTAGTAAGTTCTTTGGCAAGTGGGAGAATGTTGATAGTAGATGTCTCAAACTTACTGGTTGAGATCTAAATTAGATGGCATTTGGTTTTTGTAGTGAGGTGAACAGGTTGGTTGGAAGTTTCATGTTATTGATCAGTTGGAACTTTTGTGTTATTGTTCATCTTTGAAGGGAATTGAATAACCTTCATGTTATTAAAAAAGTAGCTGATAACTTGCATGTGATATACCCACCTAGAGAAGCGATGTGTAGAGTATTGTGTGATAGCGGGAAAAAGAAAAATGGTCTTTCATTTTTAACCTTGCAACTTGACAAAGGCATGACTCATTAGATAGTTCAAATAACCGGAAGACAACTAAGAGGGGGCCAGGTGAATCAATTGTCATAGATTACCAGAACCATTACAAATTTAAACTTTAATACTATAACCCAAAGCATTAATAATAGAATAGCCGATAAACCAATTAAGCATAAACAATAATCACATAATAAATAACATCCACATGACACCAAGATTTGTATGTGGAAAACCCGATAAAGGGAAAAACCATGGTGGGAAGCCTACCCACAGTCAGATAATACTTTTGCAATAAGTATCTGAATTATAATGAAGGGGCATGCACTTATAGGAAGGCCAACAACCTAGAGCGCACTGGTCATCACAAAAGGAGCCTTACTGACTACATAGATATCCAAACTACAATCAGGAGAAGTGTTGAACTGCAAAAGATAGCATCTCCTATGCTTGAGTATAGTTTTTGTTAAACTCAATACCAAAGGACTAAATCCTCTTACATAAAACCAATTTAATCTCCAATTATCAACCAACTCCTTTGATTGAATGATATTACATTATTTGCACATTACTGTCATTTAACATGACCTCTAACAATAACCATAATGATCTACAATAAGATCTTACATCTATTTATACAAAACCCTCGACCATAAACAATTAGGTCAACCACCAGATAATAAACCAATTACACAATTACAAACCATGTCGGCCTTAGACCAAACAAATAATATCAACACATAAGACATCCCATAAATACATCAATAGGTCATATCCACACGTTACATTAAAGTCGGTCCATAACTTAGATCAATCAGGACCAAGTATAGGTCCACACACCACATCAATGGTCTCCATCTACCAAGTCTCGAACATGATCACCAATAGCATCTTGAAACACCACCAGAAGCTGCACTAACACCAATTATGCAATTCATCAAATATCTCCACCAAAAGTTCTACCAGTGAAACCCTCATCGGAACCAAAAACCAATCTTCTAAGAAAGCAGGATAGCATCCGATCTCCAGACCAAAACCAACTGACAAAATATGTGTATAAGTATTATGAACAAGTCAATTCCATCAACAGATTATACTGGAGCTTATCGGATCATGTCGGATCCAAGTTAACCAGAAACTACTTAACCTACCAGGACTAGAAGGGTGCCAGTAAAGAATCCAAATAGCTAGTGTTGGGATCGATGACAAAACATCAATGCAACACATAATCATTTCCACCAAATGGCCAACAATCTCCCCCTTTGGCATTGATGGCAATACTAGATGTGAAAAACATCTAAGTACCAAGAAATGCCTTCAAGGCAATCTCACACACATAGCTATAAATATCAATATCTCCCCCTGTAAATAATCTTTGTAAAGCTCTGAATTTATTTTCCTTTTTCACATCAATATCACTCCCACTTTGACATCAATGCTAAAAATATGACACAAAAATCAAAGCAAAAACATAAGCCTCAGAATCTCAAATCTGACTACTCCCCTTGAGCAGTAGCATCCCACATCAGTGCTAGAATGAATAGTATCTCTAATATATATGTCAAGTTGATGCCAAACCGCATCAATCAAGTCTCTATCAGAGGGGCAAAAACTCCCAATCTATCTCTTGGGTACTCAAATGATTCCTTGGACAAAGGTTTAGTGAAAATATCTACAATCTACTCTTTAGTGTTCACACAAACCAATCTAACTTCATTTGCTTCCACCTTCTCCTTCAAAAAGTTATACTTGATAGATATGTGCTTTGTTTTAGAATGAAATACTGGATTATTTGATATATAAATAGAAATAGAGTTATCATAGTGAATAATTACTGGTGCATCACAATTCACCTTTATATCCTTCAACATTTGCTTCATCCATAAAAATTGTGTATAGTTAACTAGTAGTAGCAGCAACATACTCAGCTTTAGCAGTAGATAAAGAAGTACATGACTGTTTCTTGCTGATCCATGAAACCAACTTCTTTCCAAGATATAAAGGTCCACTGAAAGTACTTTTCTATTCATCAACATCTCTAGCCCAATCAGCATCTGTATATGCACATAAAGTAAAGTTATCATCCTTAGGGTACCACAAGCCATATTCTGATGTACCTTGCAAGTATCTAAAAATCCTTTTCACTGCCATCTCATGATTTTCTCTAGGATCACTCTGAAATCTTGAAACAATACAAACAACATTCATAATGTTAGGCCTATTTTGAGTCAAATAAAGCAGACCTCCAATCATAGATTTGTATCTTGTAGGATTTACCGGTGCAGAAACATCTTTTCTTGTCAGTTTCTCACTTGTAACCATAGGAGTAGTTACCTGTTTACAATCTCCCATATCAAATTTGTTCAACAATTCCTTAGCATATTTAGTTTAATAGATGAAAATACCTTTGTCAATCTGAGTAATCTACAAACCTACGAAAAATTTCATCTCACCAATCATACACATCTAAAATTCTTTCTTCATATTCTTAGAAAATTCTATGCATAACTTATCTTCACTTCCAAAAATAATGTCATCAACAAATACTTCAATAATCAATATATCATCATCAGTGATCTTATAATATAAATTACTGTCAACACTACTCTTAGTAAAAATAAGCTTCAAAAGATATTTATCCAACCTTGCATACCAAGCTCTAGGTGCTTGTTTCAATCCATATAAAGCTTTCCTTAACCTGCAAACCATATATGTATCATTTGATAGTGAAAAACCATCAAGTTGCTCAATATAAACTTCCTCATCAATATCCCCATTTAAAAATGCACATTTAACATCCATATGATAAACCTTGTAATTTTTATAAACAACATAGGCAAGAAATAATCTTACAGCTTCAATCCTAGCTACAGGTGCAAAAGTCTCTCCATAATCAATTCCTTCCTTCTGAAAATATCCTTTACAAACCAATCTAGCCTTATTCCTTATAAATTGACCATCCTCATTAAATTTATTCTTAAAAAACCAATTAGTTCCAATAACATTTTTATTTTTAGGTTGGGGAACCAAGGTTCAGGTGTTATTTTTCTCAATCTAATCTAATTCTTCTTCCATAGCTTTCAACCAATATTCATCTTTGCATGCCTCAATTACTGATACCGGTTCAACTTGTGAAATTAAAAATACCTCATTAGTTGTCAGTCTTCTTCTTGTCATCACTCCATTTCTCTTATCCCCAATGATTTGCTCTTCATAATGATTCAATCTCACATACCTAGGAGTCTTCCAACTTTCTATTCCTCTTCCCTGTTCTTCAGTTGCTATAGAATTCTTTGATGTTGCTAGAGTAACTAGTTCAACTCTCTATTCTGGTAAAGGTGCTATTGGTTCAGATATAATCATTTCTACTGTCGATTCCTTCTCATAAACTCTGATTTGACTTATGTTTAGCTCATCTACTTTGACATTAGCACTCTCCACAATTCTCTGCAATCTCTTGTTATACCATCTATATGATTTTCTTTCATTAGAATAGCCAAGAAATATGCCTTCATCAAATCTAGGAACAAATTTTCTGGTAATATCATCTCTCCTGATATAACATTTACTACCAAAAACTCTAAAATACTTAACTGTAGGTGTATTGCCAAACCATAATTCATAAGGTGTCTTACCGGTTTCTCTTTTGATATGTACTCTATTGAATGTATAAACCACTGTACTCATTGCTTCTCTCTAGTAGATATGAGGTAGACTATCTTCCATCATCATTGTTCTAGCAGTATCTAAGATAGTTTTGTTCTTCCTTTCCACACTTCCATTCTCTTGAGGTGTCTGGGGAGCAGAAAATTAGCTTCTTATACCATGCTTGTCACAAAAGTTATTAAACTCACTAGATGTGAATTCTCCACCATGATCTGATCTCAAACATTTAATCTTCAATCCCGTCTTAGTTTCCACTTTAGCCTTAAATATTTTAAAATTTCCAAATGCTTCGAATTTTTCTCTCATAAAAGCAACCCACAACATTCAAGAATAACCATCAATGATTAGCATGAAATATCTATCAACTTGAAAACTTTTAACTCTAGTAGGGCCACACAAATCAGTATGAATAAGATCAAGAACATCATTTGATTTCTCTTGTATACTCCTAAAAGAGGTTCTGACCTATTTACCTATTTTACATTCTTTACATACCGGATTATAGGACTTCATAATCTTAGGTATATTCCTAAGTGCCTTAGTTGAACTGTGTTAGCATAACTAGTGAACAACTTAGAGGGGGGGGAGGGTGAATCAATTGTTAACAAATTATAACTTTTAATACACTTAATAACCTTAAATAGATCAAACACCGATAAAGCACATATAGATGCTGGAAGGAAAAAAATCTGTTAGCAATACAACTTAATAATTAAACTGATAATCAATGCAAAGCAACTATACCACATAACACCATGAGTTGTACATGGAAAACTCGGAAAGGGAAAAACCATGGTGGGAAGCCTGTGGGAAGCCTACCCATAGTCAGATGATACTTCTATAGAAAGTATGTGTTATAATGAGTGGCCTGCACTTGCAGGAAGGCACACTGCCTAGATCATACTACTCATTAAAAAAAGAGTCTCATTGACTACAAAGAGGCTACAACCTTCTCAAGATAAATGGACAACAATCCAATAGAGTGAACTTCTAGAGATAGCATCTACCATGCTTGATTATAGTCCTGGTTAAGCTCAATGTCGGAGGACTAAATCCTCTTTTGAATCCAATTCGATTGCCAATGATCGATCAACTCCATTGCCTGAATGATTTACAATATTCACACATTGCATTCCTTGAACATGATATTTTCCCTAACCATGATATGTTACAAAGAGTTTCTACCTCTTATTTATACAAATAATAAGGCCTAAACCAATTAGGTCAGTCACCTAAAAGACATTATAATATAAATCCATATTACAATGATATGCCATGTCAGCTTAAGACAAAAACAACAATAATAAATCCATAGATCATCTCTAAATATGCTAGTAATGTGTAGAGCACACGCTAACATGATACTGGTCCATAACCTAGATAGGTACCGGACCTATTCCGGGTCCATCATGCCAAAGAAAGTTCTTCAAGTAGTTGAAACACAATCAAAGAACATCTTCAACATCCTGAAATCCATGTAGAAACTGCACCAACACCAATTATGCATCCTGTAAAGATTCCTCAGTGAAAGCTCAATCAGTTAAACATTAAACTAGTGTCAGTAAGGGTTTACCAGAATGTATGACAACATCCCATTACCAAGTCAATACCAACTAACTAGAACATGCTCTAGAAGCACGTACCACATGTAACCAATCACATTCCATAGATCCGAACATGTCGGAAGTGTCCAACAGTTAGTCTCTTCTGTTGGTAACCAAAACCTGTCTGTCGGTAACCAACCATATCAGCTAGTGTTGACATCAATGACAAAACATCAATGCAACACATAATCAATTCATCCAATAATGCCAACAATCTCCCCCTTTGACATTGATGACAACACTTGATGTGAAAAACATCTAAGTACCAAAAAGATGCCAAACAAGTCTCCCCTTGTGGAAGACAACCAACAATCTCCTGAATGACTCTCCCCCTAATGTATATTTTTCTTTTCCTTTTATTATATTTTTTTTTTCACATCTATATCTCTCCCCCTTTGACATCAATGCTAGAAATATGACATAAAAATTAAAGCAATAATATTAACCTTTGTATCTCAAAGATTACTACTCCCCCTCAGTAGTAGCACAACTCATCAGTATTGGAATGAATAGTGTCTCTGATAATGCATGTTGGACTGATGACAAACTGCATCAATCAAGTCTCTGTCAAAGGGACAGAAACCCCTAACTTGTCTCTCAGATACTCAAATGATTCCTTAGCCAACGGTTTAGTGAATATATCTGCAATCTATTCTTTAGTGTTCACATAAACCAATTTGACATCCTTTCCTTCTACCTTGTCCTTTAGAAATTTATACTTTATTGAAATATGCTTAGTCTTAGAGTGAAATACCATATTTTTAGACATGTCAATAGCTACAGAGTTATCACAGTAGATAACTACCGGTTCACTACAATTTACCTTGATATCCTTCAACATTTGCTTCATCCACAAGACTTGAGTGCAATTATTTGCTGCTCCAACATATTTAACTTCTGCAGTAGATAAAGAAATGCATGACTATTTTTTGCTGATCCATGAAACCAGCTTCTTTCCAAGAAAGAAATCTCCACCAGAAGTGCTCTTCCTATCATCAGTAGCTCTTGCCCAATCTGAGTCAGTATATGCACATAAAGTGAAATCATTATTTTTAGAATACCACAAGCCTTATTCTATTGTTCCTTGCAAATACCAGAATATCCTTTTGAATGCACATTCATGATTTTCTTTAGGATTACTTTGATATCTTGAAACTATACTTTTGCATTCATAATGTCAGTTCTAGTCTAAGTTAGATATAATAGACCACCAATCATAGACTTGTACCTTGTCAGATTTACCAGTGTAGAAGTATCCTTGATAGATAATTTCTCACTTGTCACCATAGGAGTACTTACAAGTTTGGAATTATCCATACCAAACTTCTTCAACAATTCCCTTAGATACTTAGTTTGACAGATAAAAATGCCTTTGTCAGTTTGAGTAATCTGCAAACCTAAGAAAAATATCCTCACCAATCATGGACATTTCAAATTCATTCTTCATGTTGTTAGAAAATCCCATGCACAATTTATCCTCTCCTCCAAAAATGATATCATCAATAAATAATTCAATAATCAGGATATCATTATTAGTGATCTTATAATATAAATTGCTATCAACACTACCTTTAGTAAAACCAAGCTTCAAAATATATTTATCCAACCTTGCATACCAAGCTCTAGGAGCTTGTTTCAATCCATATAAAGTTTTCTTCAATATGCCAGTGATATCTTTATCATCTTTCAATGAAAATCCATCAGGTTGCTCAATGTATACTTCTTCTTCAAGTTCACCATTCAAAAATGCTCATTTAACATCCATTTGATAAACCTTATAGTTCTTATAAGTTGTATAGGCAAGAAATAGTCTAACAGCTTCAATTATAGCTACAGGTGCAAATGTCTCACCATAATCAATTCCTTCCATTTGAAAATATCCTTTACAAACCAATCTAGCTTTGTTTTTTACAACTTTACCATCCTCATTCAGTTTATTCTTAAAAACCCATTTAGTTCCAATAACATTCTTATTTTTAGGTCAGGGAACTAAAGTCCAAGTCTCATTCTTCTCTATTTGATCTAATTCATCTTCCATAGCTTTTAACCAATATTTATCCTTACAAGCTTCAATAACAGTTGCTGGTTCAACTTGAGAAATAAGACATACCTCTTCATTTGCCAGTTTTCTTCTTGTCATAACTCCCTTGTTCCTATCTCCAATGATTTAATCTTACATACCTTGGTGTCTTCTGAACTTTAGGTTCACTAGTTGGATCATTAGTCACAGTTGAATTTTCTAATTGTGTTGGTGTAACTGTCTCAATTTCCTGTACCAGTTTAGGTTTGTCAGTTCAGTTATGATCATTTCCACTACCGATTCCCTGTCATATAATATAGAATGATTTTTGTACTGCTCATCCACTTTCACATTAGCACTTTCCACAATTTTTTGCAATCTTTTGTTATAACATCTATATGTTTTTCTTTGAATTGAATAACCAAGAAATATCCTTCATCACATCTAGGATCAAACTTTCCAATTGAATCATCTCTTTTGATATAGCATTTACTTCCAAAAATCCTAAAATATTTTACAGTAGGTGTGTCCAAACCATAATTCATAAGGAGTCTTACCAGTTTCACCTTTGATGTGAACTTTGTTGAATGTGTAGATTTTTGTACTCACTGCTTCTCTCTAGCAGATATGAGGTAATTTGGCTTCCATAATCATAGATCTTGTTGCATCCAAAATGGTTTTGTTCTTTCTCTCCACTACTCCATTTTTCTGAGGAGTCTGAGGTGCAGATAATTGTCTCCTAATTCCATTTGTCTCACAGTAACTATTAAAATCATGAGAAGTGAACTCACTGCCATGATTTGATCTTAGACATTTGATTTTCAGTCCAGTTTCTGTTTCAACCTTTGCTTTAAAGATCTTGAATTTCTCAAAGGCTTCAGACTTCTCCCTAAGAAAATTTATCCACATCATCCTAGAATAGTCATCAATAATCAACATGAAATACCTATCACCTTGAAATATTCTAGTCCTTGTTGGACCACATAAGTCAGTGTGAATCAAATCAAGTACATCATTAGATTTATCATGTATGCTCTTAAAAGAACTTCTAACTTTCTTTCACAATTGACATTTCTTACATACCGGACTATGAAGGTTCATAATCTTAGGTATATCTCTAACTGCCCTAGTTGAACTGATCTTAACAATACAATCAAAATTAACATGATACAACCTCTTATGCCACAACCAACTCTCATCAATATGAGCAATCAAACATGTCTTACCACCAGTGTTCAAGTGAAATATGTTTCCACTAGTCTGAATACCAGTTGCAAATTCCAAACCAATCTTGTTAACGATTTTACATTTTCTATTTTTAAACTGAAGTTGGAAACCCTTATCAACCAATTGACCAACACTCAAAAGATTATGCTTTAAAACTTCTACATAATAGACATTATTAGTATTATTCTTATCATCCAAAGAAATAGTGCTTCTACCTCAGATCATATATGCTTTTTCATCTCCAATTCAGAATTCACCACCATTTTATTCTTGTAGGGACATAAATTTCCCTTTGTCTCTAGTCATATGATGTGAGCATCCACTATCAATTACCCATTCATCCTTATCTTCAACTTTTGCTGCCAGGGCCTTTTCTTCATTTATGATAGCCAGTTCCAGTTCATCTTCTTTTAAAGCATAGGACACCTATTCCTTTCCATTGTCAGATCCATAGTTAGAGTCTTCTGTCAGTTCATCCCCAAAGTCACCACTTACTCCTTCCTCATCCGCTATGTAGCATTGTTTACTTTTCTTGAATCTATATCTGTTATGTTTAGGTTTAAATGATTTCTTAACTCTTTCCTCAAACCTAGCATTTCTTTCAGGACATCTAGATGCAAAATGACCAGTCTTATTACATTTAAAACATTTAAAAGGTTCTTTTCCTTCATACTTACTTCTTGTTGATCCTTTAGGTACTGTTCTAGCAAATAAGGCTTCAAGTTGCTCAAATTCTTCATCATCTTTCCTCATGTCTTCCAATTGTTTTTCATACAGAACTTTCCAATCACTCTTGCCAGTAGATGATGATGATGATGCATGCAAAGAAGGTTCAAACTTTACAACTCCAAAAGATTCAAATTATTCAAGTTCAAAAGAATATAATTTCCCAATCAAAATGTCTTTGTTAACTGAAGAGTTAGTCATTGTTCTCAACTCAGTAATTGTAGTTGCCTTAATCTTGTAAGCTAGTGGAAGGGCTCTCAAGACCTTGGAAACTATTTCATCTTCACTTAGAAATCCTCCACAACATTGAATTCCCATAACAATCTCAATTACTCTTTCCATAAACATAACAATTTGTTCATTATCTTCCATCTTTAAGTTTTCATATCTTACCCGGTAACCATCAAGCTTAGCAATTTTGACAGTAGGATCACCTTCATTTAAAGTCTGTAATTTATCCCACATAACCTTAGCCAATGATTTATCAGTCAATCCCATAGTCTATTGATCAGTAAGTGCACACAAGAGAGCTTCTCTAGCTCTACAATCATTCTCAATGTGCTTATCCAAATCTGCAGGAGCACGGTTGCCAAATATCGGATCATAAGGTGTGTATCCTTTCTCAGTGATCTTCAAAATATCCTTGCCAAGATATCTAAGATGAGTCTTCATTTGAATTTTCCATATCCCATAGTTTGTTCCATCAATCTTAGGGATTTATCTTCTGAAAATAGTTGCTGGTGGATTTGAAGTGTTATCTTCCATAGGATCTACCTCAAGTGGTTAAGCTTTTGCAAAAGAGGACCAAAGCTTTGATACCAATTGTTAGGATAACCGGTGAATAACTGAGAGGGGGGGTGGATCAGTTGTTAATAGATTATAACTTTTAATCCACTTAATCACCTTAAACAGATCAAGTACCAATAAAGCACATACAGATGTCCATAGGAACAGATACTGGTTAGCAATACAACTTAACAATTGAACATATAATCAATGAAAAGCAACCATACCACATAACACTATGAGTTGTACGTGGAAAACCCATAAAGGGAAAAACCACGATGGAAGCCTACCCACAGTTAGATGATACTTCTATAGAAAGTATGTGTTACAATGAGGGGCCTGCACTTGCAGGAAGGCACACTACCTAGAGCGTACTGCTCATTACAAAAATATTCTCACTGACTACAGAGATGATACAACCTTTTCATGATAAATGGACAACCATCCAATAGAGTGAACTAATAGAGATAGAATCTACCATTCCTGATTACCGTCTCAGTTAAGCTCAATGTGGGAGGACTAAATCCTCTTTTGAATCCAATTCAATCACCAATGATCGATCAACTCCTCTGCTTGAATGATTTTCAATATTCACACATTACATTCCTTGACCGTGACCTTTTCCTTAACCATGATATGTTACAAAGAGTTTCTACCTCTTATTTATACAAGCCCTAAGGCCTAAACCAATTAGGTTAGCCACCTAAAAGACATTACAATATAAATCTATATTACAATGATATACCATGTCAGCTTAAGACAAAAACAACAATAATAAACCATATATCATCTAGAAACATCCTGGTAATGTGTAGTGTACATGCTAACATGATACCAATCCATAACCTAGATAGGTATCAGACCCATTCTGGGTTCACCACACCAAAGCAAGTTTTTCAAGTAGTTGAAGCATGATCAAAGAACATCTTCAACATCCTGAAATCCATGTAGAAACTGCACCAACACCAATTATGCATCATGTCAAGATTCCTCAGTGAAAGCTCTACTGGTTAAACCTTAAACTAGTGTCAGTAAGGGTTTACCCGAATGTATGATATCGTCCCATTACCAAATCAATACCAACTGACCAAGCCATGCTCTAGAAGCACATACCACATGTAACCAATCACATTCCATAGATCCAAACATGTCAGAAGTGTCCAATAGTTAGTCTCTTCTATTGGTAACCAGAACCTATCTTCCGGTAACCAACCATATCAGCTAGTGTTGACATCAATGACAAAACATCAATACAACACATAATCAATTCATCAAATAATTCCAATAAAGTGATCTTCACAATGCAATCAAAATTCACATGACACAACCTTTTATGTCATAGCCAACTCTCATCAATCTGTGTAATCAAACATGTCTTCTCACTGGAGTTCAAATGAAATATATTACCTTTTATCTGTGTACTGATTGCAATCTCCAAGCCACATCTATTAATGATTTTGCATTTCCCATCCTTGAATTGTAATTGAAATCCCGTATCTACCAATTGACCTACATTCAAAATATTATGCCTCTAACCTTCAACATAATAAACATTGTCAGTATTGTTCTTACCATCCAATGGTATAGGTCCTTTGCCTTCGATCATACTTGCTTTTTCATCTCCTAATCTAACTAGACCACCATCAAATTTTTGTAAAGACAAAAACTTCCCTTCATTTCCAATCATATGATGTGAACAACCGTTGTCCATTACCCATTCATCCTTGTCTTCATTTTAGCAGAAAGTTCCTTCTCTTTAGGTACATTCTCTTCCAGTGTCGGATCATCTTCCTTGATATCCAAGAATACCCATTCCTTCCCATTGCTAGATCCACTAGTAGAGTCTTATGTCGGTTCATCATCTGAATTAGTAATGCCTTCCTCATCTGCTATATAGCATGATTTGTCTATGTTTTTCTTGTATTTATACTTGCTCTGATATCTAGGGTTAGGCTTAAATGATCTTCTAACTCTTTCTTCAAATCTTGAATTTATTTTAGGACATCTAGATGCAAAATGACCAATCTTATTACATTGAAAACATTTAAAAGGTTCTTTTCCTTCATACTTACTTCCTACCGGTCCTTTAGGTACTCGTATAGAAAATAGTTCTTCAAGTTGCTCAAACTCATCATCTTCTCTCTTCATATCTTCCAATTCCTTTGCATACAAAGCTTTCCTATCTTTCTTAGCGGTTGTAGATGTACATGCATGAAAAGCAGGTTCAGACTTCACAGCTCCAGAATGTCCAAATTCTTCAAGCTCAAAAGCAGATAGTTTCCCAATGAAAGTATATTTGTTGACACATGTATTAGCCATTGTTCTCAACTAATTAATAGCAGTAGCCTTCATTTTGAAAGCTGGTGGTAGGGCTCTCAGGACTTTAGAAACAATTTCATCTTCACTCAGAGCTCCACCACAATATTAAATTCCCATAAAAAGCTCATTTACCCTTTCCATGAATGCAATGATCATTTCATCTTCTTCCATCTTTAGGTTTTCATATCTCACCCGGTAACCATCAATCCTAGCAATTTTCACTATAGGGTCACCTTCATTAAGAGTCTCCAACTTATTCCATATAGTCTTTCCAGATGTTTTGTCGGTCAATCCCATTATTTGCTGATCAAAAAGTGCACACAAGAGGGATTCTCTTTCTCTACAATCATTCTCAAGCTCCTTGTCCAAGTTTGTCAGAGGAGGATTGTCAAATCCTTGATTATAGGGTGTGACACAATTCTGTGTGATCTCCCAAATCTCCTTGCCAAGACATCTCAGATGAGTCTCCATCTGAATCTTCCATATTGTGTAATTTGTTCCATGAAGCCTCGAAATATCCCTTCAAAATATAGCTCCGAAAGAACTGGATGAACTTGAACTATTAGTCACCATAGGATCTTCCTCAAGTGGTTAATCTTTCTGTAGAGAGGACCAAAGCTCTGATACCAATTGTTAGATAGTTCAAATAACTGGAATACAACTGAGAGGGGGGTGAATCAATTGCCACAGATTACCAGAAACATTAGCAATTTAAACTTTAATACCAGAACCCAAAACATTAATACCAAAATAACAGATAAACCAATTAAGCATAAATAATAATCACAGAATAAATACCATCGACATGATACCAAGATTTGTATGTGGAAAATCGAGTAAAGGGAAAAACTATGGTGGGAAGCCTACCCATAGTCAGATAATAATTTTGTAGTCAGTATGTGAATTACAATGAAGGAGCTTGCACTTGCAGGAAGGCCAATAGCCTAGAGCGCACTTCTCATCACAAAAGGAGCCTCACTAACTACATAGAAATCTAGACTACAATCCAGAGAAGTGTTGAACTACAAAAGATAGCATCTCCTATGCCTGAGTACAGTTTTGGTTAAACTCAATATCAGAGAACTAAATCCTCTTACATAAACCCAATTCAATCTCCAATGATCGACCAACTCCTCAGCCTAAATAATATTACATTATTTGCACATTAAATTCCTTGACCATGACCTTTAACAATAACCATGATGATCTAGAATGAGATCTTACATCTATTTATACAAAACCCTCGACCATAAACAATCAAATCGGCCACCAAATAATAAACCAATTACATAATTACAAACCATGTCGGCCTTAGACCAAACAAATAATATCAACACATAAGACATCCTAAAAATACATCAATAGGTCCTATCCACACATTACATTAAAGTTGGTCCATAACCTAGATCAACCAGAACCAAGTATAGGTCCACAAGCCACAACAATGATCTCCATCCACTAAGTCTTGAACATGATCACCAACAACATCATGAAACTCCACCAGAAGATGCACCAACACCACTTATGTAATTCATCAAAGATCTCCACCAAAAGCTTTATCGATAAAACCCTCACCGGAACCAGAAAGCAATCTTCTAAGCAAGAAGGATAACATCCAATCTCCATAGCTGACAAAATATGAGTATAAGTATTATGAACAAGTCAATTCCATCACCAGACTATACCGAAACCTACCAGATCATGCCAGATCCAAGTTAACCAGAAACCACTTAACCTACCAAGACAAAAAGGTTGTTGGTAAAGCATCCAAACAACTAATGTTGGCATCAATGAAAGAACATCAATGCAACACATAATCAATTCCACCAAATAGCCAACATAATGGATAGGGTCATGGGATAGCAAGAATAAGGAGACTTAGTCTCCCTCGTGCCACCCCACGTGACACTAAGGACCCAAAAGAGAACATGTGAGATAGAAAAAGATGGATGAAATTGTCTTTCCTAGCATCTCGCAAGGGTCATCTAGAGAACACAGGTGTAGTGCAGGATAAAGATGAAGGGAAAAGGGAAGCGATTTGACAACTGAGAGGGGGGGTGAATTAGTTATCAATAGATTATGAAACTTTAAGAACTTAAAACCTTTTACCACAATGCATAAACCAAATAGCAGAATAGAAAATATATCAATTAAGCACAAACATAAACCATAAACTAAATACCAAGCATCCATAACACATAACACCAAGATTTGTACGTGGAAAACCCAGTAAAGGGAAAAACCATAGTGGGAAGTCTACCCATAGTCAAATGATACTTCTGCAATAAGTATGTGATTACAATAAGAGGGGTTACACATGTAGGAAGGCACACTGCCTAGAGTGCACTACTCATCACAAAGGAACCTCACTGACTACAAAGAAATCCATACTAAAATTTAGAAATAAGAATGAACTGCAAGAATAACATCTCCTATGCCTAAGTACAGTTCTGGTTAAGCTAAATACAAGAGGT
Organism: Cryptomeria japonica; assembly: GCF_030272615.1. Classification (NCBI taxonomy): domain Eukaryota; kingdom Viridiplantae; phylum Streptophyta; class Pinopsida; order Cupressales; family Cupressaceae; genus Cryptomeria; species Cryptomeria japonica. Next base: position 346,198,593 of record NC_081411.1, on the reverse strand, counting down.
CTAAAACCTTTTACACAAACCCAATTCGATAACCTATGATCGACCAAAACTTCTGCATATGATTACAACTTTATTGACACATAGATAATCCCATCACCATATCCCATGTTGCATGATCTACAAAGAGACCTTACATCATATATATACCAACCCAGGACCTAAAAAATTAGGTTTACCACCCAAAAGATAATACAATAAATCCATTACATAATCCTATAAACCAATAATAAGCCAAGTCATCCTAAGAAAAAAACAACATAAACCAATCAATAAATCCAACTGGTAACGCATTGGAAGTATCCTCCAACACGTTACATAAGGTAGTCCATAATCTAAAAAAATAATACTAGACCTAAAATAGGTCCCCATAAGTCAAATGCAACACCACTGATCAACTCGAACAAGAACAAGATAACCATAAGCATTCCGACAAACTTCTAGAAGCTCGCAACAACACCACTTATCAAATCTATCAAAAGATCTTCAATAGAGCTTTGTTGGTAAAACCCTTACTAGTTACCTAAAGGATTACTAGAACAAAAGATATCATCTAGATCATTAAATATTGAACCAACTGAATGAGATACACATCTCAACCACATGAATGACCAATCCAAATTAATACCAACAATCAGAATATACCGGAGAATACCGAAGACCAATCTCCTGATCAACATCAAAGTCCAATCACTCTACTAGAACGTGGTAGACAACCAAAATAGCTAGTGTTGACATCAATGACAAAGCTCAATGCAACACATAATTAATTCCTCCAAATTGCCAACAATCTCCCCCTTTGGCATTCATGGAAACACTAGATGTGAAAAACATCCAAGTGCCAAGAAATGCCAAACAAGTCTCCCCCAAAGGAAGACAACCATTAATCTCCCCAAAATGATATTACACTGAAGCTCTGAACTAATAGACCAAACTCCCCCTGTGAATGATATTTTTGTTAAGCTCTATTTTCTCCCCTTGACTGATATTTATGTTAAGCTATGTTTTTTACATGTATATCTCTCCCCCTTTGACATGAATGCCAGAAATATGACATAAACATCAAAGAAAAATAATAAATCCTCTGAACCACACAACTAACTACTCCCCATGAATAGTAGCACCAACACATCAATATGGAATGAATGATAGTTTTGATAAATACATACTAGACTGATGCCAGTCAACATCACTTAAGTCTCTACCGGAGGGGCAAAATGTTAGACAATTCAAATAACCAGAGGACAATTGAGAAGGGGGGTGAATCAATTGTCACCAGATTATTGGAACCTTAAGAATTTAAAACTTTATTACTTGAATACATAAGATCAATACCAGAATACATAAACCAATTACCAAAATAATAGATATACAAATTAAGTACAAGCAAAAATTAGAGAATAGATACCTCAACATGACACCAAGATTTGGACGTGGAAAACCTTGTAAAGGGAAAAACCATGGTGGGAAGCCTACACACAGTTAGATAATACTTCTGCAGTAAGTATATGATTACAAATTAAGGGGCCTACACTTGCAGGAAGGCCAATAGCCTAGAGCACACTGCTTATTACAGAAGGAGTCTCACTGACTACATAAGAAATCTATACTACAATCCAGAAGAAAGAATGAACTGCAATAATAGCATCTCATATGCCTGATTATAGTTCTAGTTAAGCTCAATACTAGAGGTCTTAAACCTCTTGTATAAACCCAACTCGATCACCTATGATCGACCAAATCCTCTGCATAAATGATTGATACATTATTCTCTTGCATACATTGATCTACAATGAGATCATTCATATATATATACAAACCCTAGACCTTAAAATATTAGGTCAGCCACCCAGACAATAAACCTATTATATAATTATAAAACATGTCAGCCTGAAACCAAACAAATATCATCCAACCCATAAGTCATCCTGGAAACACATCGAGAAGACCCAACAACATGTTACATTAAGTCAGTCCATAACTTAGATAGCACCGGACCCAATTTAGGTCCACACATGCCAAAGTAATGATCCCAATTAGTCAAGGCATGAACATGATCACCATCATCATCCTGAATCCCTACTAGAAGCTGCACCAACACCACTTATGCATAATATCAAAATATCTTCAACAAAGCTCTGTTGGTGAAACCCTCACTAGATCAATAAACTAGGCTTACTAGCATATAAGATAGCATCCGATCTCTAGATCAATACCAACTGAGTGAACATATATCTGAGTAGCATGAGTAGAAGATCTAAGCCAATTATATAAGCTAAAGCATACCTGATGAAGTCAAGGGAGGGAGATCCAATGAAGGACAACCCAACCTTGAAGCTAAACACATAAACCATGAAAAGCATACTAGTAACCGGTAGCAAGATGCTAGAATTAGTAGAAAGAACAACTAGTAACATAACATAACACATAACTGGTAAATAAATTGAATAAATCTTATTACAGTCTGAGGAATTCAAAATGCCACATGTTGTATCGTAGTCTAGGATACAAACAATGCTTACAACATAATTATAAGATCCACAGATCATCCACATATCACATAAAATTTTGGGAATAGTCTACTGGTTCTACCCTAATCCGGACCTTGGCCTTCCAGCCTTGGTCCTACTGGATCAGAATCCAGCCGGTTCCACATCTTCACCCAATATCAATGCTTTGTCTTCAATTTTCTAATTTCACTGATCTAACTTCTATGATGTGTCCTCTATGATCGGACTCCTCTGATATGACTTCCCCTTCTCCCTCAAATGATTCACAAACCTCCACATATATACCACCCACAAATAATTACAACTTAAACAAGTCAGCCCAAAAGACCAACCGGTTCATTAAATGTGTAATGGTAACATGTTGACTTAATCACTTAAGAACAAACTCCAAAACACAAAACAATATACAAACCTTTGGGAATATCGGCCAAGGCCCAAAGCAACATCAAAATTGATCCGCAAGTCATGAAGATCATCTGCAACCTAAAATCATCTTCGCTCAACGTACTACAAGCTAACCAGTAATCACATCAACTGGGATAATACCGAGATCCACATCTTATTGGAAATAAGACCAAATGTTACAATACTTGAATACAACTATGACCATGAACACAAGGGAGAAAACCCAAAATTATAATGTTAAACACTTAAAACATGAATAAATGCCATGCTCTCAAGCAACTCCACAAAAAACTGCTCAACTAGTAAGAACTAGACTGGTGCTTTTGCATCACTCTTGGGGTTAATTGAAAAGTGAGTCCCATCACTTGATCTAGTTCAGTGATCAGTCAGTAGGTACTTAAAACTGCCTCATGGGATTCGGTGATCTAACCACAACTTTTGGTTGCCACTCCATGGTGATCTATCGATACAAACTGTAGCCTACCTCAATCAGTGATCTGTTCAAGTCTCCATCCACTAACTGCCTCAAGCTCAACCTCTAGGATCAGTGGTCTACCTGCAAACCTTGCTCTGCCTCATGTTTGGCGATCTGAACAAGTCCACAAGTTTCCTTAGTATTCTCTCTAACCAACCATTGCATAAACATCACTATATCCAACAATAGGTTCGTGAACCAGCTCTGATACTACTTGATGCAGTCAAGGGAGGGAGATCCAATGAAGGATAGCCCAACCTTACAGCTAAACACATAAACCATGCAAAGCATATCGGTAACTAGTAGAAACATGCTAGAATTAGCAGAAAGAATAGTTCTAGTAACATAATAGAGCACATAACTAGTAAATAACTTGAATAAATCTTATTACAACCTAAGGGATTACAAATGCCACATGCTAGATCATAGTCTAGGATACAAACAATACTTACAATATAATTACAAGATCCATAGATCATCCACATATCACATCGACTTTCGGGAACAGTCTATCGGTTGTGCCCTAATCTGGACCTCAGCCTTTCGTCCTTGGTTCGACGAGTATATCAAATCAACATGATCTTACCAACCAGAAACCAATCATCCTATCAGGACCAACCAGATACTAGGAAACAACCAAAGTAGCTAGTGTTGACATCAACGATAAAACATCAATGCAACACATAATCAATTCCTCTAAATTGCCAAACCCCCAACCTATCTCTAAAGTACTCAAATGATTCCTTGGGCAAAGGTTTAGTGAAGATATCTACAATCTACTCTTTAGTGTTCACATAAACCAATTTGACTTCATTTGCTTCTACCTTCTCCTTCAAATATTTATACTTGATATAAATGTTCTTTGTCTTAGAATGAAACACCAGATTCTTTGATATGTCAATAGTAGCAGAGTTATCATAGTGAATAACTATAGGTACATTACAATCTATGCTTATATCCTTCAACATTTGCTTCATCCATAGAATTTGTGTACAGTTAGTAGCAACATCAACATACTCAACTTCAGTAGTAGATAAATAAGTACGTGACTGTTTCTTATTGATCCATGAAATAAGTTTCTTTCCATGAAAGAAAGCTCCACCAGATGTTCTTTTTCGATCATCAACATCTCTAGCCCAATCTGCCTCTGTATATGCATAGTGTAAAGTCGTCATTTTAGGATACCATAAACCATAGTCAGTTGTTCCTTGTAAATATCTGAAAATCCTTTTCACTATACTATCATGATTCTGTCTAAGATCACTCTGATATCATGATACAATACAAATTGCATTCATTATATCCGGTCTAGGCTCAGTCAAATATAACAAACCTCCAATCATAGATTTATACCTTGTAGGATTTACTAGAGATTTTATATCTTTCTTTGTCAATTTCTCACTTGTAACCATAGAATTACTAACTGGTTTAGAATTTTCCATACCAAATTTCTTTAACAATTCTCTAGCATACTTAGTTTGACAAATCAAAATACCTTTGTCAGTCTAATTAATCTGCAAACCATAGAAAAATCTCATCTCTCCGATCATAGACATCACAAATTAATTCTTCATATTATTAGAGAATTCCATACATAATTTATCCTCACCTCCAAAAATTATATCATCAACAAAGACCTCAACAATCAATGTGTCATCATCAGTGACTTATAATACAAGTTATTGTCAGCATTATCTTTAGTGAAACCAAGCTTCAAAAGATATTTATCCAATCTAGCATACCAAGCTCTAGGGGCTTGCTTCAATGCATATAAAGCTCTCCTTAACCTGGAAACCATGTTTTTGTCATCTGAAAGTGAAAATACATCAGGTTTCTCAATGTAAACTTCCTCTTCAATATCTCCATTCAGAAATGCACACTTGACATCCATCTGATAAACATTGTATTTCTTATGTGCAACATAAGCAAGAAATAATCTCACAGCTTCAATCCTAGCTACTGGAGCAAAAGTCTCCTCATAATCAATTCCTTCTGAGAATATACTTTACATACCAATCTATCTTTGTTCCTTACAACTTGTCCATCTTGATTCAATTTATTCCTAAAAACCCATTTAGTTCCAATAACATTCTTATTTTTAGGTCGGGGAACTAAAGTCCATGTGTTGTTCTTTTCTATCTGATCTAATTCCTCTTCCATATCATTCATCCAACGTCCATCTTTACAAGCTTCAACTACTAATATCGGTTCAATTTGAGAAATTGAACATAACTCTTCAACTGCCAACCTTCTTCTTGTCATCACTCCTTTTCTCTTATCTCCAATGATCTGATCTTCTGAATGATTTAACCTTACATACCTAGGAGTCTTATAACGTTTTTTTTCTCTGCTCTAATCTTTAGTTACAATAGAATTTTTTGATACTGTCGGGGTAACTGGCTCAACATTTTGTTCTAGTATAGGTACTACTAGTTTAGTTATGATTATTTCCACTTCCGGTTCTCTCTCATAAGTTCTGATTTTACCTTTCTACTTCTCATCCACCTTGACATTAGAACTCGATAATTATCTACAATCTTTTGTTATAACATCTATATGCTTTTCTTTCATTAGAATAACCATGAAATATCCCTTCATCACATCTAGGATAAAACTTTCCAATGGAATCATCTCTTTTGATATAGAATTTACTACCAAAGATTCTGAAATACTTAATTGTAGGTGTATGACCAAAGCATAACTCATAAATGTGTCTTACCTATGTCTCCTTTGATATGAACTCTATTGAATGTATACACCACCATGCTAACAACTTATCTCCAATAGATATGAGACAAATTAGCTTCCATCATCATAGGTCTAGCTGCATCCAAGATGGTTATGTTCTTTCTTTCCACAACACTATTCTGTTGAGGTGTCGAGGGTGCACACAATTGTCTCCTTATCCCATTTTTCTCACAATAATTGTTAAATTCATTGGATGTGAGTTCATGACCTTGATCAGATCTTAACAATTTAATCCTCAACCCTATCTCTGTCTCAACTTTATCTTTAAAGATCTTAAACTTTTCAAAGGCTTTAAATTTCTCCGTTAGAAAAGTAACCCACATCATTCTAAAATAGTCATCAATGATTAACATAAAATTGTTGGCAAATGCACATTCCAATGAGAAATTATAGGTTATTTAAGGTATTTTCATTGATGGAAAACTTACAATCATATGATACCAGCAGGCACTGGCACCGACAGACTCTACACTGGCATACAGTTCACCAGCACCGAAAATATTGATTACCGACACCATAGCCGACAAGAATTTTGTTTAATTGTATTTTGTATTTAATTCTAAAATATTTTTGTAAGACGACATGGAAAATTGTAATAAGACTCATATAAGCATGAGATCTTGTAGATCATTTAGAAATAGGATATGGTTAGATTATTTGCAGACCTAATGTGTGAATTGTAAGGCAGATTTTGGATAAGGGTTTATAATTATTGCAGAGCTTAAACCGGTACTGAACCTGGCATAGCAGATGCTAATCTGAAGTAGTACATGACATTGGATTTGTATAATCCATTTTTGTAAGTCAGTGAGACTTCTTTTGTAATTGAGCAGTGAGCTCTAGACACTTGGCCTTCCTGCATGTGCAGGCCTCTATTGTAATAGTAATATTCTCTTATTGGCTAGTAAACGAATATTGTGGGTCACAAATCCCACCAAGGGTTTTCCCACACTAGTTTTCCTCATTAAAAATATTGTTTTATGGTGTGTCTTTCATGTTGTGGTTATTGTTCTTATTTATTGCATTAATTTTGGTTTACTTGTATATAGTTTTGAAATGCTTTTCTTATAATAAGTTTAGAAAATTCATCCACTGGTTAGATACTGATTCATCTCTCCCTCTCAGTATCTTTGGGAATCCTAACAGAAATATCTATTACCCTAAATTTTTTTAATTCTAGCAGGACCACACAAATTAGTATGAATAAGATTAGTAATATCATTAGGTTTGTATTGTATACTCTTAAAAGATGTTATGACTTTCTTACCCATTTGACATTCCTTACATACTTGATTATAAGGCTTCATAATATTAGGTATATCTCTAGCTGCCTTAGTTGAACTGATCTTTACAATGCAATCAAAATTCACATGACACAACCTTTTATGCCAAAGCCAACTCTCATCAATTTGTGCAATCAAACATGTCTTCTCACTGGAGTTCAAATGAAAGATGTTACCTTTAGTCCGAGTACCAGTTGTAATCTCTAGTCCAGATCTGTGATTTTGCATTTTCCATCCTTAAACTATAATTGAAATCCCTTATCCACTAATTGTCCTACATGCAAAATATTGTGCCTTAAACCTTCAACATAATAAATATTATCAATGTTATTATTACCATCCAGAGATATAGTTCCTCTTCCTCTGATCATGCATGCTTTGTCATCTCCAAATCTAACCAGACCACCATCAAATTCTTGCAAAGATAGAAACTTCCTTTTGTCTCTAGTCATATGATGTGAGCATCCATTGTGTATCACCCATTCATCCTTGTCTTCAATTTTAGCAGCAAGGGCCTTCTCTTCATTATGAATAACTAGATATGGAGAATCTTCCTTGATAGCTAAGAATACTCATTCCTTTCCATTGTCGGATCCACTAGCTGAATCTTTTGTTGGTTCATCATCAGAATCATCAGTCACACCTTCCTCATCCACATAGTAGCATGATTTATCTTTATTTCTCCTATACTTATGCTTATTTTGATATTCATGGCTAGGCCTAAAAGATCGTCTAGCTTTCTCCTCAAATCTTGAATTCCTCTCAGGACATCTAGATGCAAAATGACCTATCTTATTACATGCAAAATATTTAAAAGGTGATTTTCCTTCATACTTACTTCCTATCGGACCTTTAGGTACTCTTCTATGAAATAGGGCTTCAATTTTCTCAAACTCTACATCTTCTCTCTTCATATCCTCTAGTTCCTTTTCATATAAATCTTTCCAATCACTTTTTTCGATTGATGATGTAGATGCATGAAAAGAAGATTCTGTCTTTGTAGCTCTAGGAGGACCAAATTCCTCAAGCTCAAAAGCAGAATAACTTTCCAACCAAAGTATCCCTATTAACAAAAGTGTTAGACATTGTTCTTAGCTCTTTAATTCTAGTAGCCTTCATCTTGTAAGTCGGTGGAAAATCTCTCAATACTTTAGAAATAATATCATCTTCGCTCAGAGATCCACCACAACATTGAACTCCCACAACAATTTCATTTCTTTCCATAAAAGCAGTAGTTCTTTCATCTTCCTCCATTTTTAGGTTCTCATATCTCATAGTAACCATCAAGTTTAGAATCCTTAACAGTAGGGTCACCTTCATTCAAAGTCTCCAACTTATCCCATATAGCTTTTGTAGATGATTTGTCCATTAATCCCATTACTTGCTAATCAAAAAGGGTGCTCAAAAGGCTTCTCTATCTCTACAATCATTCTCAATGTTCTTATCCAAGTTTGTCAGAGGGGGATTGATCATAAGGAGTATAGCCTTTCTTCGTAATCTCCCAAATCTCATTTCTAACACATCTTAGATGAGTCTCCATCCAAAGCTTCTACACTATGTAATTTATTCCTTCAAGCCTAGGACTGTCCTTTCGGTAAGCAATTGATGTTCAATGATTATTCGCCATAGGATCTTCCTCAAGCAATTAAGATTCTGCAGAGAGGACTAGGCTCTGATGCCAATTGTTAGGATAACCAGTGAACAACTAAGATGGGGGTGAACTATTTATCAATAGATTATGAAACTTTAAGCACTTTAAACCTTTTACTTGAATGCATAAAACAAATACCAGAATAGCATATATATCAATTCAGCATAAACATAAACCATAAACCAAATACCATGCATCCACAACACATAACACCAAGATTTGTATGTATAAAGCCCGGTACAGGGAAAAACCAAGGTGTGAAGCCTACCCATAATTAGATGATACTTCTGTAGTAAGTATGTGATTACAATAAGAGGGGCCTGCACATGAAGGAAGGCACACTCCCTAGAGCATACTTCTCATCATAGTGGAGCATCACTGACTACAAAGAAATCCAGACTACAATCTAGAAATAAGAATGAACCGAAAGAATAGAATCTCCTATGCCTAAGTATAGTTCTGGTTAAGATCAATTTTGGAGGTCTAAAACCTCTTACACAAACCCAATTCAATCACCTATGATTGACCAAAACCTTTGCATATGATTACAATTTTATTTGGACACAGATAATCCCATAACCATATCCCATGTCGCATGATCTATAAAGAGACCTTACATCATATATATACCAACCCGAGACCTAAACAATTAGATCAGTCGTCTAAGAGATAATTTACAATAAATCCATTACATAATCCTGCAAACCAATGATAAACCAAGTTGGCCTAAGACCGAAACAACATAAACCAATAAATAAATGCAACCGGTAATGCATTGGGAGCATCCTCCAACACGTTACATAAGGCAGTCCATAACCTAAAACAATAATACTAGACCTAAAATAGGTCCCCATAAGTCAAATGCAACACCACTGATCAACTCGAACAAGAACAAGATAACCATAAGCATTCCAACAAACTTCTAGAAGCTCACAACAACACCACTTATCAAATCTATCAAAAGATCTTCAATAGAGCTTTGTTGGTAAAACCCTTACTAGTAACCTAAAGGATTACTAGAACAAAAGATATCATCTAGATCATTAAATATTGAACCAACTGAATGAGATACACATCTCAACCACATTAATGACCAATCCAAATTAATACCAACAATCAGAATATACCGAAGAGTCAATTTTTGAGGCCCAATTCAAATTTTTGCTTTACATTTCCAAATAAGTCAGTTTGAATGGCCTAGTTTGTGAGAGGGCAAAATGGAGCCGGTTAATTTTCAGAGGATAAGGCTCGGAATTCATGTCCCACACCTCTCATTTGGCCTATTCAGTGATGTGCAACTTTCAGAATTCAGTTTGGAGAAGTTTACAAGGTACCCATTTCGAGGGGTGAGCTGAAAGTGCATTTTAGGCACAAATGCAGATTTTATTGAGTAGCCTACTTTGAGTGATTACATCTTTTGCCCTATTGATTTTCATGAATAAATTCAAAGTGGATTCAATTATATTAATAAATGTGAGTCAGCCTACAAAATTTCAAGTCCTAATGTATCCATTTGCTCAGTTTTCAAAGCCAAATCCGTTTGCAGTTTGTGTGTTTTGGCAAGTCCCTGTTTCGATAGCTAGTCGGAGCCCTGTTTCGCATAACTGTAAAAGTTTCCTCAGTGGGTTTCATGTCATAATGTTTTTTCTGGGCTAATTTTGGTATAAATTATGAGCTACGTTTCAAATTTCAAGCCTCTGCCAATCTGTTTGATCGGTTTTCAAAAGGGTTCATTTAGTCATCTTTTCAGTTATCCGTACTTTTAGTGCTATATCAGTTAAAGTAGCTATTTTTATGAGCCCACCATTTGAATCTAGTTAGGATTTTGGTCAAAATGAGAATTCAAAGTTTTAGTATGTACATCAAGGTACCTGTGTTTCAAATTTGAGGGTCTACGGAGGTCGTTTGATATTTTTCAAAAAGGCATCTTGTGTTGCCAGAACATTGACTTCATTAGGTCCATAGTGTCGACAAAGCCAGTTGGTCATTTTCGCCAAATAATATCTCTTTGCGCGAGACTCGTCTTGAGAAACCACTTGACAAAGTTCATCCTTGTATATCAAAGTAAACACCTATCAGATGGTGAGGTCCAGAAAGATGTTTTGACCGACTTGAAAAATACGTCTTCACGATTAAATGTGAAAATGTGGCGCAAGTGCCTGAAAGTTGTAAAATGCAATTTTATGATCCGAAAACAATGCCGATCATTTCTAGAGGTATGTTTGAGGTCCGTGAAGCTTTCTAGAGGTCAGTTGTATGAAAACAAAATTTTTTTTAGCCGGACCCACTTTGGGCCCTGACTTGGTTGGCCACTTCATGCATTTTTTCAGGCAAAGTTTAAATTGTTGTTTTAAATCATATGTTATATGATTTAAGAATAAAAGAGCAACATTTTGAGGAAGAACGAACAAACAAGAGGAGGAGAGGAACTGGAAAGAACAAATGAATCTTGTTCCTCTATTGACCGATGGAAGGCTCCAACAGATGCATTGCCAAGTCAAAATGGTAGCAATATCCCTCTACATGGTGGTTGACCCAAGCGTATACAAATCAAGCAAATGCAATAATGGCAGATGCATCTGCATTTGAGGTGGAGTATGGAGGAAATTTAGTAATTTTTTAAAGCTTTCAGAATTTTGCCTTTGGCTGGTGTAAAGCCCAGATTTTACAATCTTTCAGCATACTCCTCTCCCCAAGTGGAAATTAATGAAGCCCCTGCATGGAGAGTGAGGAGGTTTAAAACAAAAATGCAATTACCTGGTGTAAAGCCCAGCTCTAGTGCCTTTTGCCAGTCCTCCCTCCTTCACGCGAGGTGAGTGAAATTAAAAAAAACAAAAAATGAAACTTCTAGCCAATGCAAACAGCAGCTTGTCTATTTGCATGGAGTTTCTGGTGGGCAACATTTAACCAAATCAGAGGCAATGACAACATTCTCCTTGTGTGCAAGCTTGAGGATGGAGCATGGTGTGGGAAAAGACAAATAAATTCCCAGCAAATGCTATGTAGCAGAAAATTAAAAAATGAAAATGCAAATTGGCTGGTGTAAAGCCATCTTCCCAAGCTCCTCCCTGTTGGAAGGTGGTGATTGGTAGGGGGCAATTTTGAAGTTATAAACCATTGCAAAGGGGCAGCAAGGAGTATAGCAGTCCAGAGCAAAGCAAGTGTTCACGTGTTGAGGTTTGGTAGCATGACAAGAGCTTTTAAGTAAATGCATTTGGCTATTGTAAAGCCCAACCTCTACAACCATCCTAGCATCCTTCCCCACGTGAAAGCCTTTGGTACAAGATGGCAAAGCAAATGTGAGCAGTAGGTAACGTGACTTTGCTAGTGTCTGGTGAAAAGGGCACAAAATGAAAATAAACAAATGCAGCACCAATTTCTCCCCTGCGTGGATGGTGGAGGAGAAGGAGTGTCGAAACCTTCAAAGTGTTTAAGAGACAGAGAAAATGATAGAAGACACCATTAAAACTCAAGAAAAAGCTTCAAAATGAAGCTCCAGGCTTAATATCATTATCCCACATTCTCTGTGGAAGGGACTTTTTAATGTTTATAATCAAATCTCCACTAATGCATAATGTCAAAGCCTCTAGGCTTTTGATGGATGATGTTGTTGGGCGCCCAAGCTGGGCCCACATGCAAGTGCGGATCCCAATGCAACCAAGATGGTGATTGAGCAACGACTAGGTGGACCCCATGCAGGCATGCTTCCCAAGGCAAACAGGCAAAATTTTGTAGAGAAAGGCCGACTTAACCAGCGAGCAGGTTTGGAGCAGATCGATGGTCGACGTGACATCGCAAAGGTGAGATGCATGCGAGTTAAGCCCTGTGAAATGGCGAAAAGCTCAGGCAGATTGTGAAGAGTTAAAGAGTGAGCAAGTTCGGAGGATCCGACGACTTGCATTATTTTGGAGCTTGAAGATGCACGAATGTTAGAGGCTGCAAAATGGCAAAAGCCAGGTGGTGCTCAAGTGGCAGGTACAGTCAGATGTCCAGTAGGTAGGTCCTGTCCCAGTGGCACCTAGGTGGCGATGACGTGGTGCTGAGGTGGCATACACATGGCAGCCAAGTGGCAATGACAAAGTGAATGACATGGCGGTGATGACGTGTCATCCCAAGTGGCGTCCAATCAACCCCATCAGCCAATTAGAGACTACCATGTGGCAAAGCATTAGAGCATAAAAAGGGCCAAAAAATTAAAATTTAAATCAGATTAATGATATAGTTTCAACTATATTAAAAAAATGAAAATTTTAAATTATTGTGCACACTTGAAGAATTAATTCGCTCAAGGCTCAATTTTTGGCCAAAATACCAAGTATTATATATCGCCGGAAAGCTCTCGGAATAAGGAATTTGATCAGGTAGTTTGTTTCAATAGATATGGGATATTTTGAGAGAATTTTCCATGGGAAAAAAGGAGGGTAAAGAATTTCAGTTAGAGAAAATAGACACTTGGCAATTTCAATTGCAGATCTGATCTTTCCCTCCTCTTCTTATTCTCAATTCTTCTCATTTGTAGGGGTTCCAGTTTTTGAGAGATTTTCTCCAAGGGAGAAATCCAAAATTGCAGGTTCCAGTGATGGCATCTTTTTATTTGTGCAAATGACAGTGTGTTCTTCTATGTTTTCAGTGTTGTCTTTACTGTAGGTTTTGTTTTAGTTTGCAAGTTCACACATATGCAAGGCATGTGTGAGTTTCCATGAAATTGTCTCCAAAATGTACTTAGATTTATATAATTTCATATTATCAAGGATAATTTTAGTTGTCTCTTTTAGATTCCTCTAAGAGTGTAATGTTTGTCTTTTGGGTATTCTTCAAGGAAGGATTTAAATCCTAAAACCTAGCATTAATGATTTTGAATGCATATTGGATATATATATATATATATATATATATATTCAAGTATGGTTTTGTGACAGAGCAGAGGATTGTATTAATGTAAGGCATTGATACATGAAAATTTAATGTTGAAAAGAACTTGCATCTGAGATTTCTCTTCCAGTTTTATGCATGACTCTGTGGCCTGGATAAGGCACTGGTTGTTTGTAACATTGAAGGGTTGTCAAAACATCATTTAAAAATCCAAAATCCGAATATCTTTTTATGTTTTATGTTATGTGGAAGTGTCCCTCCATCTCATGATTCAAACATTGTTGAGTTGTCAATGTAGATTTAGCCTATCTACAGTACCTTCCTTGTTTTTGAACCGTTTATGAGATCTATCTACTTTATTGATGCTGTCATATGTGGGAAATGAGTTTGAATTTTAAGCATCAAAGGTATACCCGCCTAGGTTTTGCAGAGCCTAAAGAGTAGAAGGATTCATATCCTTGTCATGTTGTCCAAGCCCTGAGTTTCGTCATAGATTGAACTGGCTACTTCATAGATCAATTGCAGGTGTTCTTGGGTTAATCAGTTTTGATGGGTTCATAGAATGTGTTGTAATAATTCTTGTTGAATTGAATCCCATGAGTCTAGCCAAAATTCATTTGGGGAAGAGTCTTATAAGTTCACAAATCTGAAAGTTATTTTTAGATTTGAAAGTGTGTATCTTGGAAAGTCTTGTTGCTTTGAAATTTAAAATATTATGTGACTCTACTGTGTGTGGTGAGACCTAGAGATCTAAAAGTGTTCAGAGTGAAGATCAGTGGTTAAGTTTTATTCCTCTTCAGGGAGGTGGCAACTCTGTAAGAACGAACCTGAGATTTGGAGGAGTTCTTCAAATTTCCAGTCAGAAGTAAAGTGAACAACAGCAACAATTTTTTCTCCAGGTATTCCTCAAAGTATTAATGAGACAATTCATGTTCCTTATGAGGTCAAAAGTTCACCGTTAAAAGGAAAAGAAATTTACAGCATGCATACTTCATGTTTTTGAAATAAATTTTAGTTAAATGATCAAAGAAGTATGTAGTTCTGAAGTTAATGACTGCAAGGTTTTAAAAGAATTTATAAAACAATAAGATGCATGATAATGGTTTAGTGAATGCTATAAAACTGATGGATCCAGACATAGTTCCTAGATCCAAGAATCCTTTGTCAAATCTAAAAGAGATCAATAGAGAAATTATAATATGTCTTCAAATGATCCAAGAGAGATTTGTCTGGTTGTTAAAAAGGAAAGTAGGGACAAGAAAAAAAGAAGAATCATCATATGTTTTCTATGAAAGATTTTTAGTTGCATCAAATGAGCTTTCAGCTAATACTAGACCCCATGAGTCTGTTTTGATTGAGTTATTATTAGAGCTTTATGAGCCTGACTTAGTTAATTGGTCTATTGCCTTTAGAGAAGAATGTGTTGAATGTATTAAAGAATGGATAGATATGATTGAAAGAATTCAATTTGAAAATATACACAAGATTAAAAATAATGAAGGAGATGAGCCTCTGAGTGGATGTACCTCCTATGATGTTGAATGTGATTATTCTTAGTATGACTATTTAGATGTGTATTAAGAGCGAGAAAAAATTTGTGAGAACATTAATTGTTCAACTAATCATGAGCCCATTGAGGTTTCAAATGCTAATGATGTAGATCACCTTGTTGTTGATTTCAATCCACAACATGTTGGCAAACAAAGTTGTGAAACTATGTTGCAACATGTAGCAACACATTATGAGCAGTGTGATAAAGGATATGATGCAGATGCAAGTTGTTGTGATGATGAAATAAATGTGCATAGAGACATGAGCACTGCAGATCCAATACCCTTATCAGATTGGAACAATCTTTATAGCTCAGAGGATGAAGCCAAGGAAAATGAAAATGAAGAAGGAGGTTCACTATGTAGTGAGCAAATTTCAAAACTCTTAGCTACTGATTATCAGAGATGTGGATTCAAAAATGTGCCCAATCTTTCATACCCATTCAGTATATGTTTTGATACTGATGATGTTTTTGAGGGTGTAAAAAATGATACATATGATGTTGATTCTCTTCCTATGTTTGATAGACAAAATGATAATGCATATATGGTTGATAGGTATGGTGATGTAGATTCATATGTTGATATGAACTCTGGCTTTGATATGCATTATGTGGATCTACCTTTTCAAAGACATGACAGATCTGAGGTGTTTTTCTCAAATTTAAAAGGAGGAAATGAACCATTGGCAAGTAAAAATCATGTATTTTCATGTATGCAAGGTGCTGATAGAAATTGTGATCAGCAAGTTGAAGTGCAGTCATGTTATGAGGAAGTTTTCCTCTCTAGTTTGCAGGATATTATTGTGAAAGAGTGTTTATTATTTCAGCAAACTAGCAATAAGGTTCTATCTGATATTCCTAACTTTCAGAGGGAGTCAGATTACTTCTCATTTTAGTAGAGAAGTAATGGTAAAAAATATGGCACTCTTTGCTCACCTAGTGACCAACCCTCTCAGCATGTGTTTGATTTTTAGAGATATCATGATTATGAACATGCTACTGATTATGTTTTATGTGATCAACTAATTAGAAATGGAAGTGTTTTTTATCAAGCAGATTGGAATGATGATCTCAACTTACCTTCGGTTAGTGGAAACGAAAATCAAGTGTTTGATAGAGGTAAGAATTGATTTCATTTTTGGTGGCTCGGGGCCATTTATAATTTGTAAATCTTGTATAGTTACTTTTCTTTAGTTGTGTGGTTTTCAATAAAGTGCCCTGTTGTTTCTGTAGAATAAGGATGCCCTATTTTTGAGAAGACAGGAGGAATGATCCATCTTTGGGGTGGTCTGCTTAACCATAGATTCTAGATTCTTGTGTTGATCTTACAATCAACCATCCCCAGTCAGAGCCACTGTTGGGACTCATTAAATTTGAGTCAAGTTTTGAGGCCCAATTCAAATTTTTGCTTTGCATTCCCAAATAAGTCAGTTTGAATGGCCTAGTTTGTGAGAGGGCAAAATGGAGCCAGTTGATTTTCAGAGGGTAAGGCTTGGGATTCATGTACCACACCTCTCATTTGGCCTATTCAGTGATGTGCAACTTTCAGAATTCAGTTTGGACAAGTTTACAAGGTACCCATTTCGAGGGGTGAGCTGAAAGTGCATTTTAGGCACAAATGTAGATTTTATTAAGTTGCCTACTTTGAGTGATTACATCTTTTTCCCTATTGATTGTCATGAATAAATTCAAAGTGGATTCAATTCTATTAATAAATGTGAGTCAGCTTGCAAAATTTCAAGTCCTAATGAATCCATTTGCTAAGTTTTCAAAGCCAAATCCATTTGCAGTTTGTGTGTTTTGGCAAGTCCCTATTTCGATAGCTAGTCGGAGCCCTGTTTCGCATAAGTGTAAAAGTTGCCTTAGTGGGTTTCATGTCATAATGTTTGTTTTGGGATAATTTTGGTATAAATTATGAGCTACGTTTCAAATTTCAAGCCTTTGCTAATCCGTTTGATCGGTTTTCAAAAGGGTTCATTTAGCCATCGTTTTCAGTTATCTGTACTTTCAGTGCTATATCAGTTAAAGTAGCTATTTTTATGAGCACACCATTTGCATCCAGTTAGGCTTTTGGTCAAAATGAGAATTCAAAGATTTATTATGTACTTCAAGGTACCTATGTTTCAAATTTGAGGGTCTATGGAGGTCGTTTGATATTTTTCAAAAAGGCATCATGTGTTGCCAGAACATTGACTTCATTAGGTCCGTAGTGTCAACAAAGCCAGATGGTCATTTTTGCCAATTAATATCTCTTCACTCGAGACTCATCTTGAGAAACTGCTTGACAGAGTTCATCCTTGTATATCAAAGTAAACGCCTATCAGATGGTGAGGTCCAGAAAGATGTTTTGACCGACTTGAAAAATACGTCTTCGCGATTAAATGCGAAAATGTGGCACAAGTGCCTGAAAGTTGTAAAATGCAATTTTATGATCCGAAAATGATGCCGATCATTTCTAGAGGTATGCTTGAGGTCTATGAAGCTTTCTAGAGGTCATTTGTATGAAAACAAAAAATTTTTTAGCCGGACCCACTTTGGGCCCCGACTTCGCTGGCGCCTTCATGCATTTTTTCAGGAAAAGTTTGAGTTGTTGTTTTAAATCATATGTTATATGATTTAAGAAGAACTGGAAAGAACAAATGAATCTTGTTCCTCTATTGACTAATGGAAGGCTCCAACAGGTGCATTGCCAAGTCAAAATGGTAGCAATATCCCTCTACATGGTGGTTGACCCAAGCGTATACAAATCAAGAAAATGCAATAATGGTAGATGTAGCTGCATTTAAGGTGGAGCATGGAGGAAATTCAGTAATTTTTTAAAGCTTTCAGAATTTTGCCTTTGGTTGGTGTAAAGCCCAGATTTTACAATCTTTCAGCATACTCCTCTCCCTAAGTGAAAATTAATGAAGTCCCTGCATGGAGAGTGGGGAGGTTTAAAACAAAAATGCAATTACCTAGTGTAAAGCCCAGCTCTAGTGCCTTTTGCCAGTCCTCCCTCCTTCACATGAGGTGAGTGAAATTAAAAAATAGAAAAAATGAAACTTCCAGCCAATGCAAACATCAGTTTGACTATTTGCATGGAGTTTTTGGTGGGCAACATTTAACCAAATCAGAGGCAATGACAAAATTCTCCTTGTGTGCAAGCTTGAGGATGGAGCATGGTGTGGGAAAACACAAATAAATTCCCAGCAAATGCTATGTAGTAGAAAATTAAAAAATGCAAATGCAAATTGGCTGGTGTAAAGCCATCTTCCCAAGCTCCTCCCTGCTAGAATGTGGTGATTGGTACGGGGCAGTTTTGAAGTTATAAACCATTGCAAAGGGGCAACAAGGAGTATAGCAGTCCAAAGCAAAGCAAGTGCTCACGTGTTGAGGTTTGGCAGCATGACAAGAGCTTTTAAGTAAATGCATTTGGCTGTTGTAAAGCCCAGCTTCTACAACCATCCTAGCATCCTTCCCCACATGAAAGCCTTTGGTACAAGATGGCAAAGCAAATGTGAGCAGCAAGTAACATGACTTTGCCAGTGTCTGGTGGAAAGGGCACAAAATGAAAACAAACAAATGCAACACTAGTTTCTCCCGTGCGTGGATGGTGGAGGAGAAGGAGTTTTGAAACCTTCAAAATGTTTAAGACACAGAGAAAATGACAGAAGACACTATTAAAACTTATGAAAAAGCTTCAAAATGAAGCTCTAGGCTTAATATCATTATCCCACATTCTCTGTGGAAGGGACTTTTTAATGTTTATAATCAAATCTCCACTATTGCATAATGTCAAAGCCTCTAGGCTTTTGATAGACGGTGTCGATGGGCACCCAAGGTGGGCCCACGCGTGGGCATAGATCCCAATGTGACCAAGATGGCAATTGAGCGGCGACTAGGTGGACCCCACACAGGAACACTTCCCAAGGTAGATGAGAAAAATTTTGTAGAGAAAGGCCGACTTAATGAGCGAGCAGGTTTGGAGCAGATCAACGGTCAAAGTGACGTCGCGAAGGCGAGATGCATGGGAGTTAAGCCCTGCAAAATGGCAAAAAGCTCAAGCAGATCATGAAGAGTTAAAGAGTGAGAAAGTTCGGAGGATCCGATGACCTACATGATTTCGGAGCTTGAAGATGCATGAATGTTAGAGGCTACGAAATAGCGAAAGCCAGGTGGCGCTCAGGTGGTAGGTACAATTAGATGTCCAGCAGGTAGGTCCCATCCCGGTGGTGCCTAGGTGGCAATGATGTGGTGTTGAGGTGGTGTACACATGGCAACCAAGTGGTAGTGACAAAGTAGATGACATGGCGGTGATGAGGTGTCATCCTAGGTGGCGTGCAGTCAACCCCATCAGCCAATCAGAGACCACCATGTGGCAGGGCGTTGGCCAAAATACCAAGTATTATATATCACCGAAAAGCTCTCAGAATAAAGAATCTAATTAGGTAGTTTGTTTCAATAGATATGGGATATTTCGAGAGTAGTTTCCATGGGAAAGAAGGAGGGTAAAGAATTTCAGTTAGAGAAAATAGACACTTGGCAATTTTGATTGCAGATCTGATCTTTCCCTCCTCTTCTTATTCTCAATTCTTCTCATTTGTAGGGGTTCCAATTTTTGAGAGATTTTCTCCAAGGGAGAAATCTGAAATTGCAGGTTCTAGTGATGGCATCTTTTTATTTGTGCAAATGACAGTGTGTTCTTCTATGTTTTTAGTGTTGTCTTTACTGTAGGTTTTGTTTCAGTTTGCAAGTTCACACATATGCAAGGCATGTGTGAGTTTCCATGAAATTGTCTCCAAAATGTACTCAGATTTATATAATTTCATATTATCAAGGATAGTTTTAGTTGTCTCTTTTAGATTCCTCTAAGAGTGTAATGTTTGTCTTTTGGGTATTCTTCAAGGAAGGATTTAAATCCTAAAACCCAGCATTAATGATTTTGAATGCATATTGGATATATATATATATATATATATATAGATATATATATATATATATATATATATATATATATACATATACATACATATATATATATATATATATAATTATGGTTTTGTGATAGAGCAGAGGATTGTATTAATGTAAGGCATTGATACATGAAAATTTAATGTTGAAAAGAACTTTCATCTGAGATTTCTCTTCTAGTTTTATGCATGACTCTGGGGCCTGGATAAGGCACTAGTCTTTTATAACATTGAAGGGTTGTCAGAACATCATTTAAAAATCCAAAATCAGAATATCTTTTTATGTTTTATGTTATGTGGAAGTGTCCCTCCATCTCATGATTCAAACATTGTTGAGTTGTCAATGTAGATTTAGCCTATCTACAGTACCCTCCTTGTTTTTGAACCATTTATGAGATCTATCTGCTTTATTGATGCTATCATATGTGGGTAATGAGTTTGAATTTTAAGCATCAAAGGTATACCCACCTAGGTTTTGTAGAGCCTAAAGAGTAGAAGGATTCATATCCTTGTCATGTTGTCCAAGCCCTGAGGTTCTTCATAGATTGAACTAGCTACTTCATAGATCAATTGCAGGTGTTCTTGGGTTAATCAGTTTTGATGAACAACAGGTCCATTACCTAATAGAATAATATTGGACCTAAAATAGGTCACCATAAGCCAAATGCCACACCATCGATCAACTAGAACATGAACAAAATAACCATAAGCATCCTAACAAGCTTCTAAAAGCCACACCAACACCACTTATCAAATCCATCAAAAGATCTTCAATAGAGATTTGTAGGTAAAACCCTTACCGATAACCAAAAGGCTTACTAGAATAAAATATAGCATCTAGACCATCAAATCCTGAACCAACTAAATAAGATACACATCTGAACCACATGCATGACCAATTAAAATTAATACCAACAATCAGAATATACCAGAGAATATGGGAGACCAATCTCCTGATCAACATCAAAATCCAATCACTCTACCGGAACCTGATAGACAACCAAAATAGCTAGTGTTGATATCAATGACACACATCAATGCAACACATAATGAATTCCTCCAAATTTCCAACAAATGAGTCCTTCATGGTCCCATATAGTCTCAAATACTATCGCTAACTATTCCCATTCAGAACAATCATCGACTTCCAACTTTGAGTGAGTCAGTCATGGTTCCACCAAGATTGTCGCTTTAGGCCTTCGACATCATTGCAAGATGGTGAGGTGAGCATGTCTCCTTGCTCATTAGATAACCTGCAATACTCCTTGGGAACCCTCAAATTACCTAAGGGGTAGTTAGGAAAGAAAACCTCCTTGCTTCCCTATTATCCTGCAACACAACTATTCGACTAGTGTTCATCATGCGAGGTGGTAGGAAGAACCTTCTCTTTGCCCTTCATCTTTATTCTGCACTAGACTTGCATTCTACACATAACCCTTGCGGGATGTTGGGGAAGATAATGGCATCCATCTTCTACTATCCCTCATGTTCTCTTATTGGGTCCTTAGTCTCACGTGGGGTGGCGGGAGGGATACTAAGTCTCCTCCTTCCCGCTATCTCACTACCCTATTTGTCATGCCTTTGTCAAGATGCAGAGTTAAATGGGAAAGACCATGTTTTCTTCTCCCACTATCCTGCAATACTTTGTACATCACTTCTCTAGTATGGTATATAATACGAAGGTTATCAACTAATTTTTTGATCACACAAAGGTTATTCAGTTCTTTTCAAAGATGAACAATAACATGAAACTTCCAAATAACCTATTCAATGCATAAACCAAATGCCATCTGATTGAGATCTCAACTAGTATGTTTGGGACATCCATTCTCAACATAAATAAGTTTATGAGCTATAAGGGCTAGTATGATTTGATGTCAACTTTATATCATCCCCCTTTATTTGTGGAGGCTTGAATGATGCCAATTTTCTTCTATACAAGAGTTCATTCTTCTTATACTCCATATCTAGCTCTTGCAAATAAATAACCCAATATTCGTTAGGGATGAGCATGAATACTTCATTGATGACATCTTTGGTGATATCTATTAATCAACCACCTTCACCAAATACAATCTCCCTAGTATTTGGCTTCTAATTTGTAACAATTGCAATAACCAATTCAGTATTCACATAGACATTTGGCACCATAATTTTTGCTAAATGACAATTACATATATTGGACATTGGAACTCTCTCCTTCTTCTTATTATACCCTCTCCTCCAAAGACTAAAACCTAAGGGTGAAATCAATGCATCTTTGATTCTAGTAGAGTGATCAATAATGAATTCATCTAGTCAAGACCTGGGCTTAGATCTCTTTTGTGTCTCTAATGATCTAGGGAGTTGTGTAATTATTTCATCATAGAATTTTCTCTTCTCCAAATCAGAAGACTCTTCGACTTCTAGGGTTAAGGTTATATGAGAAAACCTAAATGAGAAGCTCTTATAATTTGTCTCTAGTTAAACCCTAATACACTTAGACAACAATGAGAAATCTAGAACTATATGGAGAAGGTGAAAAGATAATAGGAATTAAATGAAAGTGAGAAAAAGAATCACTTCTGAGAAACCCTAATTCTGATATTAAAGAAGCAAAAAAATAAATTATGAATATGCAAACCACTATAACTATGAATTAGAACAAGATCAATGTTAATATAGATAATAAAATTAGATCATAAAAAGGCAAAATGGATTCATTAACTATAGGCACATCTATGTTAGGATTGATGATAGTCCCAAAGATACTGAGAGCGGGGGGGGTAAATCAATATCTAACCAGTGAACATATTCTTTAACCTTATTAAGTATTTTGCATTCAAGAATAGTGTACCGATAAATAAGAATTAATGCACTAAACAGGAACAGTAAAGACAACATAGAAAACACACCATAACACAACATGTTTAATGAGGAAACCCGGTGTGGGAAAAACCTCGGTGGGATTTGTGACCCACAATATTCACTCACTGACCAATGAATAAATATTACTTACAATGAGGAGCCTGCACATGTAGGAAGGCCAACTGCCTAAAGCTCACTGCTCAATCACAAGATATAAGTCTCACTAATTTACAAAATAGATTATGAAAATCCAATACAATGTACTATTTCAAATCAGCATTAGCTATGCTAGCTTCAGTACTGGTTTAAGCTCATACTATTACCATAAACCTTGTACAAAATCTGCCCTTATTATTTGCTCATTCCTATCTCCTATTCCATCTTATATGTCATCTATATAAAAATAATTTATAAGATCTCATACATATATGATTCTATTACAATATGCCATGTCGTCTTTACAAAAAGATATTTACAATTAAATACAATAAACAAAATTTTATTCCTGTCGGCTGGGGTGCCGGTATGCATTGGTGCCACTGCCAGTGAAGTGTTTGCCAGTGTCGGTGCCTGTCGGTGGTTTACCAGATGAATGTTGGGTGGTTGCCAGAAGGTTGCCGGTAGGTTCCCATCAATGACAACACCACCATTTCTCATTAGAGTGTAGAATGCCAACAATCTCCCTCTTTGGCATTGATGGCAACACTCATGAGTAAAATCCAAAAAGTGAAGTCCAAAAATTTGCCAAAAATATGTGCTCCCCCTAAGTAGATGATCTACTCTGAATAGCCATTTTTCTCTGTGCACTACTCCCCCTTTGACATCCATGACAAAGGTTGTCAAAAATTATCAAACAAGTGCAAATTTTCACCTTAAGGTTTGTAACCAATTGGTTACAATCTAAAATATATCAGCCAAAACCAAATTTAAACTTTGCATGAATCTATTGCTATCATTCATGGTTACCTCAGTTCATTGGATCATGCCAGTGAGATGATGCATATGCTCCTCTGGTGATCTTTCTCCTTGAATTAGTGCCTTTGAGATCTCATTTCTTAGAGAGATAAGGTTATCTTGTTTAGGACTAAGTATATACTTCAGCTCTCTAGAATTTGCTTTGATCCTTGCTTTTTCCTTCTCAAATTTCTCTAACTTTTCCTCAAATCCTACTATTTCTTGCTCAATAACTAATATATGTTCAGATGAACCAATGATGTTATCAACTATATCATCAATTTCTTTTTGTACTCTACTTATTTTTTTCTCAATGTCCTTGGTCAACAAATGTGGCTTGCATGTTTCTCTGTATAGTTCCTTATACTCCAAAATTGTTGTATTTAGTGGTGGTAAAATTGTGTTGATATGTTGAGTGCACTTCTTTATTGTCTCAAATAATTTTTCCTTTTCTTTTTTCATTTTCCCTTTGAATGTATCCTCATTTACCTTATCAATTGTTATTACATTTCCAACAATAAATTTAGATAATGTGTCTAACTATCCTAAAGAATCCTTTACATTATCTACATTGCATTTTGGTGCAATCATCTTAAGAATAGGTATTGTGTCATCAATTACCCTGTAGGCCAATGCATTATAATCAGTTATCTTCTTAATTGAGTCTAGAAGTACCTCTGTCACATTAGTAGGTCTAAATTCTAATGTTTGACCAACTCCCTTTATTATTTCAGTGCTTCCAGTGTTAGTAATCAATTTGCTTGTTTCAACTACTAGTGGATCAGTCCGAGTTCTCATTTCTATTAGCAATGGTTTGGGTTTCTCAGTGATTACCGGTTTTACTATCTCAACATGTACCTATGCCTCTATTAGTTGCTCTGTTGGTTTCTCTGTGTTATTAGCTACTGGTATCTCTATCTCTATCTCTGAAGATTTCACATTGCCAGTATCCATATTACCAATATTCATTCCACTGTCCAAAGGTTGCTCTGTGTGCTCTGTTTGCTCTGTATGCATCTCAACCTCAACATTTTCAGCCGATTGCTTAGCAATGTTTTTGCTATCAGCAATATCATCCTGTACCTCTATGTTGTCCTTGTCCACAATAATGTTCACTTCCTGAGTATCAACATTCATGGTAAATATAATTTCTTATTCAGGGTTAGTGTCATCATGTGTTATTTCCACATTTTCAGTAGCCGGTGTATCAACAGTATGTGTCGGTGTGGTATCCAAGGGTGGTGGTAATTTGTCAATTATTTTAATTTTTGGTATTCCACCAGCTTTACCTTTTCCTTTGTCCTTGTCCTTTTGATAAACCTTGAATGTTTTCTTAGGTCTATTCAGCTCTTCCTGTTTTTCCTTTTCTACAAAAAATATATCCCATTTGTAAATTTGTATCCTCTGCAATTTCATTGACTTAGCCAACCATTAGGTTCACTTGCCGATGACCACTTGCAAAATCTTATCTGTTAGCTTCACAAATTAATTCATCAATCTCCTCTTTAGAGTTAACCGGATGTACAACTAAGAGTTTTTCAACCTTAAGTTTCTTATCTAACTCCATTACTGCAACCCTCTTTGCATCTAATCTTCTATATAGATCATTTTGTAAATCATCTACAACTTCAATTAGCACTTTCTTATAGATGTCCAGATGTAGAATAATGTTGTTTTCAACACTTTCCTTTTCTGCATCAGTGAGTGTGTTATACAACTTGCTCACATTAGCCAAGTTACCATCATCAATGATTTCATTTAGTAAACTGTCCAAAGGTGGTATCACTTGTTTTTGTTTCTTCTTGGTTGTCAACTTATTTGCCGATTGTCTTACTACTTGTTGCTTCTTTCTTATTTTCTTGGGTGGAGGAGAGGGTACCAGTGAAGGTTTTCTCTTCCTATCAACTCTCTTAAACTGAGTAGGTATCTCACTGTCAGATGATGTGCTAGTTGGTGAGATATGTGCCTCCGATTGTAATCCTTCTAGTTCACTTTCCTTAATTCCAGTAAGGTTCAAGACATTTTCTTTTATTTCCTTTACTTGTTTTGATGCACTCCTTATGTACTTTTCTCTTTTCTTCCTTTGTTTCATTGTTTGTACATCACTCTCAATTGATTTTGCACTACAAAAAACTTTTTTTGTTGGTTCTCTAGCTACTTCCAACAGGCCTTTAGCATAAGTCTCAATAATATTTACGTCAGCCTCATACCTCATTGCAGTTACCCATACAGTTTTAGGAAGAACTACTTCCATCCAAATTTCATCTTTCTTAATCACAAAGCGAATTTCCTTTTCATATTTATCTACAATACTTTGTGGTAGTCGCTCTTTGTTTTTCATTTTGGCTTGGAAAGCTTTGAAATACTTAGTTATATTGTTTTCCCTAGTAGTACCCATGCTGGTGAAGGCTTCTTGCAACTGTTTGCCTACCGATATGTCATATCAAAAATCTTTTTGTCCAATATTGAGGATTTATTTTGAGAAATACAACATAAGGCATACCAAAAGATTACCAAAATGAAATGTTCCTTTCTTGTCTCCTTTTATCTTTTTCAAATTATCAACTAGTTCATCCTTCAGCCATTCACACACATCTATTTTTCCATCATTATTTACCATATCATAAGCACTTTTAATGCAAAGACTAGATACTGAGTTAAGTCAATTTGCATGTGTGGTCTTATAGCCCAAAATCATACTTATGAATCTCACATTGATATCCTTGATGTCATTTACTCTCAAAGGTCATGATTGTGTTGTTAGGTACCTTTTTTGTCTTGTCTGGTCTACTACCGACAGAGGATAAGCCTGTCACTGCCCTAATTGCTTGCCGAGTCAATTTGCAGACTCAGTCTAACCAAAGAAATTCTCCATGTGCCATACTTAGGACAATTCTCACTACCTCCTCTAGAAATTTAGGGATGTTCAAGATTTCTACAAAACATAAGGTTTGAATAACCTTGTGCTCGGGTTTGACATTTCCATTTTCATCACAAATTACGGTTTTAAACATCTTTAATATTTCCATGGAACCTAATTCTTCAATATTACAGTGAATATAAATTCTAGGGTCTTTAGCATAAGCTACACCTTTAGGAATTTTTGAAAAAGAACCTATGGAATCATCTTTCTTAGCTATCTCAAGAATAATCTTGAAAACAGGCCTAGGGCATTTTATAATTTCCACAATAGTAGGGTTTGCAATACATTCAAGAGAAGAAGATGAAGCCATTTGAAAAATACCTTAATCTACCTGATAATGTTTGAGTGCTTGAAAGAAATCACTTCACTTCTTTTCCTTGAATGCCTTCGCTCAAATTTTTGCGCTCTCTACTAGTTTGAATGCTCAGTGATTTGAAAATGAAGCAAAACCGATGATTTATAATGAATTTTCATTCAACAACCGCAGTAAATGCTCGCTAGTTAAGTGAAAACTTAACACATCTTCTAGTAAAGAAAAAATCTATCTTCTCACCATCTATCGAGGGTAATCTACATGATATTCAACTTTCTACAATACCCCCAAGGGCTACTTTTTAGTTGGATGAAGAATCTCCTGTCCGTGGAGTAATACACTGTTCTATTGATGAAGGAATCGTCTCATCAACATTTTGATCTGTCTTTCTAATCCATTGTCTTGAAAATTCTTGCTTTACCTCATCAACCTTTTCTTTGTCTTTCGAACTGGGCCCTTTATTGTTTGCCGAAGAAGTCTTTCTTCTACAATATTTTACAATATTTCCAATATTGTGATAAGCGTAACAAGTAACATTATTCTTCTAATAGCCTTTCCATATCCTATGCTAGTTTGTGTTCTGCATTGATTAGATAAGTGCCCAAATCTTCCACAAACATAACATCTTACATTCATTCTATAGTTTTCTGAATTGTGACGAACTTTGTTGCATTTGGAACATTAACTAGTGGGTGCATTAGTGTTCTAATTGTTTCTATATCTACACTGATTTTCTTTCTGACCATACTTGTTATAGTTAAAGCATTTCTCATTAAATTTGTAAGCATTATGTTCTCTTACTGGTTTACTGTGATCATGATTGTTTGCAGTACCAAAATTTTCACCAATTTCAAATCCAAGTCCATTAGTATCTCCATTAGGTTTTTGAATTTTCAGCATATCATCGAGTTCTTTTGAACTTTTCTTGAATTTCTCTTTATGTTGATTTGCAGTAGCCAACTCATTTTCTAGAATTCCCATTTGTCTCATAAGTTCAATTTTATCATGTTGCATGTGAATTAGATCTGTCTTTAACATATCATTTTCATGACTGAGTCTTAGATTTTCATTACCTGCATCATTTAGTCTCCTAGTTAAGTCCTCTTCATTTTTTTCTGTCTTCAATGTCTTTACCAAATCTCATTGTCATATCTTGCATTTCATTCCTCATAGTCATGTTTTCTTGCGTCAATTTGTTTACAAGCTCATTAAGAGTTTCATTTTCATCATTGTCATTCTACATCTTCTCATGAAGTTCTTTCTTTTGTTTCTAGCAATACTGAGATTCTCTTGAAGTACTTGAATGAATTCCTGTATAGTCCTCAGATCATCTTCAAGTTTGATATTCCTCAACTTCTCTCAATCCCAGTCTACAAGAGCTCCTTCCAATTTCTTTCTTAAGTTCTCCATCTCTACCAGTGTCATAATCTTCCTCAAGCTGTTACACTTTTGAAAATAGAGGACCAGGCTTTGATACCAATTGTTAGGATTGATGATAGTACCAAAGATATTGAGACGAGGGGGAATCAATATCTAACTAGTGAAAAGATTATTTAACCTTATTAAGTATTTTGCATTCCAAAACAGTGTACCGGTAAATAAGAATTAATGTAGTAAATAGGAACAGTAAAGACAACATAGAAAACAAATCATAACACAAGATGTTTAATGAGGAAACCCGGTGTGGGAAAAACCTCAGTGGGATTTGTGACCCACAATATTCACTCACTGGCCAATGAATAGATATTACTTACAATGAGGGTCCTGCACATGTAGGAAGGCCAATTGCCTAAAGCTCACTGCTCAATCACAAGATAGAAGTCTCACTAACTTAAAAAATGGATTATGAAAATCCAATACAATGTACTGCTTCAAGTCAGCATCAGCTATGCCAGGTTAAGTATCGGTTTAAGCCCATACTATTACCATAAACCTTATACAAAATCTGCCCTTATTATTCGCTCATTCCTATCTCCTATTCCATCCTATATGTCATCTATACAAAAATAATTTACAAGATCTCATACATATATGAGTCTACTACAATATGCCATGTCAGCTTTACAAATAGATATTTACAATTAAATATAATAAACAAAAGTTTATTCCTGTTGGCTAGGGTGTTGGTGTGCATTATTGTCACTGTTGGTGAAGTGTCTATTGGTGTCGGTGCCTTCTAGTGGTTTACTAGATGAATTTTGGGTGGTTTCCTGAAGGTTACCGGTAGGTTTTCATCAATGACAATACCATCATTTCTCATTAGAGTGTAGAATGCCAACAGTATGTAGGTGTGATGAGAGGAGATAACCATTGCAATTTGTGTTTGAATATTGGGGCCCCAACAACAAATTCCTAGTCAATCAGCGATGAATCAAAAGTGGGCACATAGGAGATTTAATTTTTTTTATTTCACCATTAGCCCTTAAGCCTCTATGGCATTGTAGAGTTAGCTTTGTCGTGCACCTTTTCCCAATCATGAAATCACACAACAATCTTAGTTGTCAATCTCCTACAAAAGTGTCTCCCTTTATCATACTTAGAAAATGGAGGCATAGGTCCCACGTTCTTATTGTGTAGCTTATTTGTCTATGTGTCCTTGTCTCATTGGTCATAGTGTTTACCATCAGCCTTCATGGGTCTCACATGCCACATTTGCAACAAGTTTGCAAAATTGGACTCTGGATGCATCTTTGACTAGTTGAACAATCTCACAATCACTTCTAGCCATTGATATTTGCCAAAATGTTCACTTGGTAAGCTACTGAGGATGTGGCCATATCAAGCCCACCTTTCCACCATGTCACCCTATCCTCCATGTGATACTTGTTGATCAGTCCACATATGTGCACAACAAGCTTGACTAGGTCCCACCAACTAAGTAAGCAGTGGGGTTGCGAAGTTAACACCAACTAGCCCATTAATCTAATCGTGCAACTATATGAAAATACTAGTTGTGGATCTAATCGAAGATGAAGGATAGTTAAATGATAAAGGAAAAGGGGAAAACTAGATGGCTAACACAAGGGGTCGGTCATTAGGATAATATAATGGGTCTCAAAAGATGAATTAAAACACCTAAAACTGGCTATTGTGGGTCACCATTAAAATAAATAAAAAAGAGAATGCAACATGACTAGGACTTAGGGTTTAAGGTTTTAGGCTTAAGCCTTTTAAAACATAGAAAATAAACCCTAAACCTTATGGCAAAATTTTTTTCAAAAAGAATCCCAACAATGGCTCTGATTAGGGACACGTAACATAGTAGGTTATGATGAGAATTCCAAGACTTCGGGAACATAGACCAAAAGTGAAAGGAAATAAAAGAATGTATATATAGTCTTGTTGGTTAACAAATTTGTCCTTCTTAAATAAATTTTTAAAATGACTCACAAATTCCCAAATTGAAAGATGAAAAGAACGAACAATTGAGTCACTTGTAATAGCAATTGCAAGTTCTCTCTGAATTTTGATATGAAGGTATAGCTCCCTTCGTTGGATAAAATATATGTTTCCTGAATATGATTTTAACTAGAAAGCAATAAAGTCAACTAACATCTATTCATAGCTATGACACAGACGCAAACAACAAATTTATAAACAAGAGGATACTAGAGTAAAAGATACAAAGATCCTTGCCTCGATACCCAAAACAAAGAGGAAAAATATTAAATAATTTGCTTTCAAACATATGAATGAATGAGAAATCAAATTCTTTGCAACAAACATACACATAATTGGGATGCACAAGAAAGCACTATATGAATAAATGGAATGACTCATAGGTCAAATTACAGTCCAAAGAAAGACACACAAACACATAGATCTCAAATATATTTCTTCCTTTCTCAGAATGTGAATAGAATAACTCAAATATTAACTTATGCTTGTATAATAATTATGCCCAAAAACATAAAACTACATTCTTCTTTTCCCCTTTTACAATAGAAAATCAGAAATCTCTCGTTGCTGCAACATAAGTTTCCAACAAGAAAAGGAAAATGCTAGTGCTTAGATTTTTCTTTTCATTACCTATATATCCTCCTTCTTTTTTTAGGAGACTTCAGTTAACATAACTGATTCTTGGACAATATTATCAATTACCAAAATATTTCTTTTAAACCTTTCACCTTCTCGTGGAATTGTTGCTTTTCAACTGATTTTAAACATTTTAAAAATGTTTCAAATTGTTGTTGTTGACAATTGACTCTCATCCAGTGATATTTGATGCTTGATTTATGGTCTAGGTTTTTCATTGATGGCAAATATTCTTGGAACTTGATTCAATGGTCATGATTCATCTTATTTGGAAGCTGGAGTTAACCGGTAAGTAGTTAATTGGTAAAATAGGGTATTTCGGTAATGTTTTGATCTGAAATAATTTCCACTGATTGCGGTAATTTTGGTGGTTGATTTTGCATTCTTGATAAAAGGTAAGATCATTAGGAAGTGTGTGAATATACTTTTTTTGGTCCAGTGCTATGTTTTGTTCAAGATTGAAGTTGACTTGGAGCTACACGTTACACTATTTGAAGCCAACTTGTATGAAATTCCTTTTGTGTTAAGACTAGATATACAAGATTCAATTGACAATTGGTTTTGGTGGTAATACTATTGTTATGATCCATTTTAGTGCGATTGAGCACAATTTCATGTGCACACTTTTCTTTCAGACAATCCGGTAGCTAATTGAGATAGAAATAGAGTATTCAGTACAATGAAGATAGTGAGAGATTCAATACTTAACAGAAACTCATTCTTGCATTTTTAGGTGCTACTTGAGAGTTCATTTCATTCTATTTCTTCATTGTAATCAAACTGTAAGTCAGTGGGACTTCCTTGAAGGTTGTAGCCTTTCGGGGAATTGTAATTGAGTAGTGAGCTCTAGGCAGTGAGCCTGAATACAAGTGCATTCCCCATCTATGTAATATTTATGTACTCCTAGCCATAGTATATGAATATTATGGGGTTCGGCCCCACCATGGTTTTTCCCTTTTTGGGTTTCCACGTAAAATTTTTGGTGTTGTAGATTTGTGGATTATTTTTTGCATGTTTATGTTATTTTCTGTTATGCATTGCATACCAGTGGATATAGGATAAGTTTGTGGATTTGAATTCTAGTAGATAACTAATTCACCCCCCCTTCTCAATGATCCTTGATTCTAACAATTTGCATTAGATCTTGGTTCCTCTAAGGAAGCTTAACCACTTGAGGAAGATCTGGGAGACTAATTCAATGGATTTTAGTTTTCAGAGACAACTCAATGTGATAATTGAGGATCTTGATGTAGCTAGAAGTGAGATCTGTACCTTGAAAAAGAACTTCAATGTTGCTGATGAATTCATTAGTGAGCTGAAGGATAAAGCAAGTATCTATAGAGAAAAGAGGAAGGAATTAAAGGACAAATTGAAGGAGAAAGAATATCAGATCATGGAATACTAGGACAAAGCTAATGAGGTTGACAAGCTTGAGAGAGAGAATGTTGCTTTGAACAATGAGATGCAATCCATTGTGATGAGACTGACTAAGGAAATTAAGGACCAGAAGAAGAATGAAGAGAATATGGCACAATCACTGAAGGAAAGAGTTGATGAATTCTTTAGGCTTACCTATGAGAATGATCAATTGAAGCTTGTGTAGACACAATCAAGGAATAATGGTCAAGAACTTGAAAGATAAATTTCTACCTTGAGGGATGAACTTGCTACTGCCAATGAATACAAAGACAAATTAAAATCCAGTTCAGTAAGGCTTGATGAGATGCTAGAAAGTGAGAGACATGGAAAGGATATGTGAGGCCTAGGATTTGAGAAAGGTGAATCCTTTGGATCTAGACAAGGCAATGCAAAACATGATCAGAAGAAGAGCAATAATCCTCCTATAAGACAACCTAATGCTCATAAATTCAATGGTAAATTTTTTACTTGCAACAAGTTTGGTCATATGGCGAGTCAGTGTAGAAGTAGGATGAATAAGGGAATGATGAACAACATGAATAATGTTCCTACCTTTATCGGTTAGTGTTTCATATGTAATAACTTTGGACACAAGTCAAATATGTGTAGAGCAATAATAAATAGCCTTCAAAATAGGAGATGCTATGATTGGGAAATGTTTGGATATATTTCTAATCAGTGAAGGACAAGACCAAATCAGATGAACTTCAGACCTAAGTAGAATAATTTTATTTGTAGAGCATGCAACAAAACTAATCATATTACAAAATTTTGTAGAAGCAAAAGCAATGCTCCAAATGACAAGAACAAATCAGATGAAAAGGGAAAGGCAAAAGTAGATGATTTCAGAGATAAGCATAAGAAGATGTGGGTAAATAAGGATGAATCTAAGGCTAATAATGGATCTATACCTAAATCTAGTGAAGCATCTTCATCTGGTAACTAGGGCTTTTGGCCTTAAGGGGAGGCAAACTGATACAAATCTTGCAGTACCCCTTGATGATATTTGTAGTTGATGGATTAAAGATGGTAGGAATTGATTTTCAATTGATATCTAGGATTTAGATGGCTAATTCTCGCATCTAGTAGTCAAACATGGCATTCGGTTGGATATTTGAGGTGCATTTATTTTAAATTGAAATTAGGGTTTGCAAAGTTAAAAAGGACAAATACAAGAATCATACTTTACTTTGTTAATAGTGTTTTTGAGCTGAAGAACAAGGCGGTCAAGGTTTTCAGGTGATCAGAGAGAAAAAGTGATCCGACGAATGATGTAGGGCCTCCGTCAGTTGGTTGAGGTATTTTTTGAAGAGTATTTCTTAGTTCATATTTTTTGAGAATTTGAAATGACATCCTTGTCTTCCATCGCTACCCCTCTAGTTGTTGAAGTTAAGGATAAGACCCATCCTGTATTCAAGAAACACCCCTACAAATCCATGGAAGTCAACCCAGTTGGAGCTTTCTCTTTCATTCTACATGGAGTTTTGCATATTGATGATGTTAGAGCCTACATTAATTGTTAGATTGAGGAAACTAGCTCTAAGGATATTCTAGATATTTATGCTGGCCATATCATGGATGAGATTGGCAACCCTAAGCCAGAATTTACCCAATTGCAGAGAAATGGTTTCACTCAATTTGTAAACTTTCTGATATTCGATGAGAAGGAATGGGTGAGGTATGTACTAAGGAGGATCCATGTTAAATTTATATGGCTTGACTAACCATATAAGATCACTTTTGATGCGATTAGGGTGGTAACCTATTTGAATCAAACTGGTGAGATGCCAGGGTTACACAAGGTCACAAACCCTACAGTGAACAAATTAACTGGTGTAGAATTTGATGGGCGATCAATGATGAATGAACAAAGGAAGGGGATGGTGCACCAAGTGGTGACATCGATGCATAGGAGGCACCTAAAGAAGGAAAATCTAGATAGGTTGAGACTAAGAAGAAAGAAGAGGTGAAACAAGAAGAACTAGATAAAGGAAAGGGTAAGGCAATGAAGACTCAGATCCTTGTGGCAATTGTCAAAGCTAAAATTCAAAGCCAAGGGAGTTTTCTGTAGTTAAATATCAATTTTGATAAGCCTTTCAATTAGATGTCTCTGAAAGAGAGGATGATTGTTGTTGTTTCTCTCCAAGCACAAGCGAGTCAGGAGTTAGCATAGTCAGAATCTGAAGAGAAGAGACTCATTGAAAAACCTGTTAAAGTTTTTCCATAAGTGGTATTCGAACTGCAAATTGATGCAAACACCAGTTCATCTAGTAATATTTATAACTTAATATATCATGTATCCACCTAGTTTGATATGTTGACCAAGGCATTAGTCAGGAAAGCTATGGATAAATTTAAAGATGCTAAAGTTCAAGCATTTTTGCAAATGATTAGAATGATAAGGCCCAACTAGATAAGAAGTCAAAACTAACTGATGAGGCCTTTGTGGAAGGTGATAAAATTTATGTCTTGTCTAATTTTGACCAATTTTACTACTGACATAGACAAGCAGATAGATAATTGTAGAGGAGAGTCAGCTTAGATTTCTCAGGCTTATGGTGCTACATCTAACTTAGCTGGTAGTATTGAAGGATAAATTTTGAATATCATGGAGAAAAATAGGAATTTTGGGAAGGAGAAGGAGAGGATGATCAGGCGGATAGGTGAACTTCGAAACTTAATTGGTCCCCGATTGGACATTCTAGTGTATCATAAGATGGACTGCATTCAAAACATGTCTCAGGATACTCCTACTGAGAATGTGGCTATAAAATTTCATGCTTATGTTTAAAATGATTTTGTTTCAATTTTGGAGAAGTTGTGAGTAGGATGGAACACATATCTTGGGTTCCTTGAGAAGGCATATGCAGATATACTGAAACATGTATATACTTGATCATCCGGTGAATGTGTATATATGTACAACCAATTTTGATGCACACCCTATCTTTGGCATTGTTGTCAAAGGAGGAGAGATGAGGTGAAAAATGTACAGGCTGATTGTATGTATGGTGTGCATAGTTTGGTGTAATGCATATTTTTGGATTGTTGATCTATGGGGTAGCCTTAGAATTCTTTTATTCTTTCATTTAGTGTATAGGTTTCAACACCTAGACATTTTTCATAGGTGTTGCCATCAATGCCAAAGGGGGAGATTGTTGGAAATTGACACTCATCCAATGATCTTTGATGCTTGATTTATGGTCTAAGGTTATCATTGATGGAAACTCCTCTTGGAGACGCGATCCAACAGTCATGATTCATCTTATCCAGAAGCTGGAGTTAACCGATAGGTAGTTAAATAGTAAAACAGGGTATTTCGGTAATGTTTTGACCCCTAATAATTGTTGATGATTATGGTAATTTTGGTAGTTGATTTCATGTTCTTGATAAATGGTAAGATCCTTAGGAAGCGTGTGAATACACTTTTTTTTGGTCTAGTGCTATGTTTTTTTTTAGATTGAAGCTGACTTGGAGCTACATCTTACACTTCTTGAAGCCGACTTAAAGGAAAATTCTTTTTTGTTAAGACCGGATATATAAGATTAAATTGGTGATTGGTTTTGGTGGTAATACTATTGTGGTGATCTATTTTGGTGCGATTGAGTATAGTTTCACATGCGCACTTTTCTTTTAGACAATCTGGTAGCTGACTGAGACAAAAATAAAGTATTCAAGAGAGCGAAAAATAGTCAGAGATTCAATACTTAACCAAAACTCATTCTTGCATTGTCAGATGCTACTTGAGAGCTCATTTCATTGTATTTCCTCATTTTAATCAAATTGTAAGTCAGTGGGACTTCCCTAAAAGTTGTATCCTTCCAAGAAATTATAATTGAGCTGTGAGCTCTAGGTAGTGAGCTTGAATATAAGTGCATTCCCCATCTAAATAATATTTATTTACTCCTGGCAGTAGTATATGAATATTGTGGGTTTTAGCCCCACCATGGTTTTTCCCTTTTTGGGTTTCCACATAAAAAATTTGGTGTTGTGGATTTTTGGATTCTTTGTTACATGTTTATGTTATTTTCTATTATGCATTTCTTAGTGATGGATAAAGAATAAGTTTGTGGATTTGAATTCTGGTAGATCACTAATTCATCCCCCTCTCAGTGATCCCTGATTCTAACAGCTACTCTCAAATTGAGTAAGAAAAATTTTAATTTCTCTTACAACCACTTTTTATTAAATTCACCACTGATTAATCGGGCATCCTGGAGCCATGAAAATTTGTGACCTATTATTATATTTAAAATTACATATGAGGTTTTAACCATTTATTAACAACTCGCCAAATGAGGGTACTTCCTTTGTAAACTGACCCTACTAGCCATATTGATGCATTGAGAAAATATTAAAGGAATATATTATGTGAGCTCATATGGTCATGAAATTAAATCTGGGAACATTTAAGACCAAAATGTTAGGTTGGTTGTCCTCAGATTAAAATAATCTGCAACTTTTTTGGGCTGCATTTTTAGACTGGCGGATATATGTGTAGAATTAGACTATCACAGAATGAACCATTGAACCACTGAACCATTGAACCATTGAACCATTTTATGTTGGTTTAGAGGTTCAACGCAAAAAAAATAATTCATAAGTTTTAGCTGAAAACTCCATTTCCCACAAAATTTGGACAACAGAATGAACAGTTGAACTGATTGAACCTTGAACCTTTGAAATTTTGAACTGCAGGGTTCAATCAAAAGGTACAAAATTAAAAACTTAGATGAACATAAAGACTAAAGTCATGAGATTTTTTGATAATAAATCTATAACTTGGGGAAGTGAAAACTTTAAAATTTCCATGTTCAAAAACTGGGGTAACAAGTCTATACAACAAAAAGTAGGAGGGAGAGCTAAAGAATTTTTTCAATTATTGCCCATGTATAGGAAACTCTAAGTCCCTCCCATCTGCATCTTAAACAACATATGAATCTGGTCCATGGTTTTCAATGATAACATAAGGTCCAAGCCATAATTCTTGAAACTTCTCATGCTTACCTTTATCGTGGTCCTTGGCATTCAACATTAAGACCATATCTCATGGCTAGAAATTCTCTTGAATGGTCATATTATCAAAGAGATACTTGGCTTTCTATTCCTGCTTCAAGTTCCTTTTATGAGAATCTCTTTTTTTCCCTTCTAGCTCTATGACTTGCATTATCCTTTATTGCATTGGGTCAAATAAATCATTATTATGATGCTGAATAAACTTATAAACATGCAGAAAATTATTTACTGGAAGTCTGGCATCAACACCATAAAACAATTCAAAGGGCATCTTTCTAGTATCCTTCTTAACAGTCACTTTGTCTACCTAGAGAGAAATCTATAGTTTTGAGTCCCATGCCCTCTTGTTTGCATCCAAAACTCTCTTAATGATTCATTAAGCTTTTATAACTAGATTTAGTCTATCCATTGCCTTGGGAATGATAGGGTGTTGAATAAGATATGTGTATACCATACGACTCACATAAATGAACAAAGTCCTTATACCTAATACACATCACAATGTCCATTATGATTTTGACTGGGATACCAAATCTGGTAATAATATTGTCAAGAAGAAAGTCCATGGCCACTTTACTTGTAGCCTTCCTATTAGGAATTTCCTCAATCCATTTGGTGAAATAATAAGTTGCTACTAGGATCCATCTGAGTCCTGCACTTGATGGTTGACTTATCTCCCGTATGAAATCAATTCCACATTGACAAAAAGGAGCCTCTGATATGATAGGCTTCAGGGGCATAACACCTGAAAACTTCAACTTTCCTGAGAACCTTTGACAAGATTCGCATTTTTGGACCATCCTACATGTATCAGCGAATAAAGTAGGCCAATAATATCCCGCCCTCAATAATTTGTGAGTTGTAGTTTTGGTAGTATAATGTTCTTTTCATACTACTTGGTGCATTTGTTCCAATACTTTCTTACCCTGACATTCATCTAGACAAAGTAGTAAAATTCCATATATACTCTTCCTATACAAATCACCATGGATAAAGACATACTTTTGTGCTTGCAACTTCAATGTCCTCTTTTTATTATGAGTGAAATGAGGTGGATAATCCCCACTATTCAAGTAAGAAATGATGTCAGAATACCAAGAAAAAATTTCCAAACTGCATACCTGACTATTGATAACACAGTCTTCATTTACTTATATTGTTAGCAAATTTTCTTTAGTCATTAGTTTGGCCAAGCCCTGCCCTCTGACAAGCTTTGTAATCTTTATATCAATATTGAATTCTTGGATTCTATTGATCCATCTACACCTTCTCCCAGTTGCCTCTCTTTGCACAAAGACATCCTTTATTGCAACATTAGGAATATAAGAAACAATTTGGGATCCAACTAAATAAGGCTAGAAAGCCTTAACAACTTTGACAAGTGCATAAGTTTTCTTTTCAACTAAGTCATACTTTAATTCTACTTCTTGTTATGATTTACGAAAACATGTAATGGGTTATTCATAGCCTTGTGAAATCTTTTGAAGTAAAACAACAACAATTGTATGATAAGAGGAAACAAAAAAATATGAAAAAGGCTTACTAAAATTAGAAGAAATGAGGACACCTACCTTCTTGATTTCCCTTTTTATCTTTTAAAATTCTAAATTGCGTGATCATCCCATGATACAACATTCTTCTTCTTTACAATCTTGGAAATAGGCTTGACAATCTCTGCAAAGTTTACAATGAATCTTCCTACGAAATTGATTTGCCCGAAGAAAGACTGAATTTCTTTAATTGTCCTTGGGATGGTAATTTTTCTATAGCTTCTACTCTCCCAGGTTCAATCCTTACTCCATCTTTTGATACTATGTATCCAAGGAGTTTTCCTTCAATCACTGCAAAATCACATTTCTTTGGTTTCAAAGAAATTCTAAATTTCAAGGCTCTATCAAAAATTCTTTGTAAGTGTAGACAATGATCTTATTCCCTCTTCGAATAAGTAGTTAAATAATCTTGATACACAACTAGAATAGAATCAATTAATCCTACAAACTCTATATCCATAGCTCTTTGAATTTTTTCTCCTGCATTTGTCAATCCAAATGGCATTCTAGCGTAGACATAGGTTCCCCAAGGGGTGATGAATGCTATTTTATATAACTCTAATTATTTCACCTTTACTTGATTATAACTAGAAAACCCATCCATAATGGATAGAAGTTCACAACCAATAACCTTTTCTAGCATAGCCTCCATGTTAGGCAGTGGGTAGTTATCTTTTAATGATGAGATGTTCAAGTTTCTAAAGTCTACACATAGTCTAATGTCTCCATTTTTCATCCTAATAGGGACTAAATTAGAAGCCCAAGTTGAATGTCTAATAGGTTTTATAATTCCCCCATCCCTTAATTTAGTAAACTCATCTTTCATTTTGGGGGCTGAAATTGGGTTAATGGGCATTTGCTTTTTCCTAAAAGGTTTGGCATATGGTCTCAAAGGGATCTCATGCTAGAAAATATCTTCACTATAAGCCTTTAAATCATCATAGGACCAAGCAAAGACATACATATACTTTCTTAGAAGTGTTATAAGATTTGATCTAATATTAGCACTCATCCTCTTTCCAATATCAACTTTCCCAAATTGACCTCTTCTAACTCTTCATTCTTGGTAGGAGAAGTTTTCATATTGCTTTGATCATTTCCATCAAATACACATTCTAATGTGAACAATCCTCTAGGAATCCTATTAGTTTTAAATAGAACAACCTCATTCCCAAAGACTATTTGTTTATCATTTACAACTTTTACTAGGGATTCACAATTAATTATCTAAGATTCACAACCATCAATGCATTGTAATAAGTTTAACAAATCAATATCATCTTTAGAAACTTTCCAACTTGTTATATTATTCGGTAT
Source organism: Cryptomeria japonica (assembly GCF_030272615.1). Taxonomy (NCBI): domain Eukaryota; kingdom Viridiplantae; phylum Streptophyta; class Pinopsida; order Cupressales; family Cupressaceae; genus Cryptomeria; species Cryptomeria japonica. The sequence continues at coordinate 346,157,777 of NC_081411.1, read as the reverse complement.
TGATGGCCTAGTCTTAATCTCTATTTTTGATACACCCACTAGTGTCTCATCAAATTATTTTAAGGCCACACTAGTAAGGAAATATGCCATCATATTCTTACTCCTCTCTACCCATTCAATTTAAAAGGCATAAAAATATTTTATATCATCCCAAACAACATTCCTATATTGCTTAAGTATTGTATCTTTTGAAGAGTATTTAGATTTTACCTGAGATACAATTAACTTTGAATCTCTAATTCCTTTTAACACTTTAATCCCATGGTTTTCGGCAATATTGAGCCGAATAAGTAAAGCCTCGTATTCTGCATTATTATTAGTACACTCAAAGCTCAACAAAAAAGATTATTAGAAAGTCTTGTTACTAGGAGAGATGAATAGGACTCCTGCTCCAAATCCTTCTTTAGAACATCCCCCATAAAAATACATCTTCCACAAACCCTTCTTGGTTAGAATGCAATTCAAATTCAATTCCATCAGTGTTCTATTGTCATAAAAGTTTGCACTCTTAGTGATCAAGCTTGACCACTAACCTTGCAAAACATGGAAACAACCTCTCAAGTGTGGGACCTGTTGGCAATTATCACTCATCTAGCTTAGATGTGTTGTCATTGATGGAAACAGACACTATTTCAGGTTGGTCACTTAACCAATACTCACCGGTATTCATTGTTTGACAACCAACATTCAATCATTTGGCACATAAGGAACCAACACCGATAGGAAAGGGAAAATGACAATCTAAGAACCAGTATATGAGACCGACATAGGAGATTGATCCGATAGGTCTACACGATAATGATCAAAGCCATCAGTCTTGAAGTTTAATGAATTTATTTTTACTTAGGCCTACATGTAAATATATTGTAATATCTTTGTAAACTGACATAAGGCATTTATGTTTGTGTTTGGGAAGGGTATATAAGTCAGTCCGGTTAGGTTATTTTGATAAAGAAGGTAATGGGATATAGTAATGTAATGTTCTATGAGCAATTTTGATCAACAGAATGTGAATGTAATATTCTGTAGTTAGACTTGGATTTTGGTTTAGAGGTTTGGAAATTGAAATAAGATACGGGTAAGGAAGGACATAGTGTAAACTAGTTTAGACTGTGCTTTAACAAGAACTCATCTAGCATAGCAGATGTACTCTTAGAGTTCAAATTTTGTTTGTAACTCCATATGTGGTGTTTGTAGTTAGTGAGGCTCCTTTTGTGATGAACAATGTGCTCCAAACTGTTGGCCTTCCTGCATGTGCAGGCCCATATTGTAATATTTATTCACTTGGCCAGTAGATAGATATTGTGGGTCTCCAATCCCACAGTGGTTTTTCCTATTTGAGGTTTTCCATGTATAATTCTCTATGTTATGGTGTATTCTCTTAGGGTTGCTTCATTTCTATTTATTGTTATATTCTTTCATATTTATTGGTTACTGAATTGCATTGTTAATATAGTTAAAATTGATTATACTCATAGAACAATGATTCACCCCCCCCCCCCCCCCCCCCGCCCTCAGTATTCTTGGATTCCAACAATTGGTATCAGAGCTTGGTGCCTTGGAGTAAGTCTAATAGCTTGAGGAAGATCCTAAATCTGGAATCCAATGAGATGAGTCTACAGAAACAACTTGAAATAGCACTTGAGGACTATGATGCTGAAAGGATGAAGAACTTGAAGTTGCAAGTTGAGTTAAATTCTGCAAAGGAATTCATTCTTACCCTGTAGGAGAGACTGTCATCTGTTCAAGCTAAAAGGAAGGAACTTTTGTAAAATTCGGTTGATGAAGAGAAGGATGCCCTTAGGGAAAAATGTCAGAAACATAGTCAGGAGAATGGTGTGATGAAGAATGAAATGCAAGCCATGACTATGAGAATGTCCAAGGAGATTGAAGACCAAAACAAGAATGAACAAAATCTTAGTAGATCTCTGAAAGATAGATCTGAGGAATGCATTAGGTTGGTGCATCAGAATGATGTGCTGAGGACCAAGTTGGTACAATCCCAAAACAATGAGAAAGAGTTTGAAAGAATGATGTCAATCATAAGAAGTGATTTGGATGCTGAAAATGAATACACATAAAAGTTTAGGGTTAGTTCTGCAAGGATTGATTAATTATTGAAGGATCAAAGAGACACTGGAAACACTAGAGGTCTTGGATTTGAGCATGGAGAAAGCTCTGGTACTGCAAATCAATGAAATCCAAAAATTAGAAATTTTCAGTAAGGAAACCCAATGCACATAAATTTAATGGTAGATGCTTTGTTTGTAATAAGTTTGGTCATAGAGAAAGTCAATGCAGAAATAGAGCAAATCATAATAAAAAGGCAGTTCCTGATCAATGTTCAAAATGTAATAAGTATGGTCATAGGACAAAAGATTACAAAATGAATGTCAGATATAATGCATGTGGAAAGTTTGGGCATATGGATAATCAATCTAGGTCGAAGAATTGTCAAGGAATCAACAAGGCAATTCAGAGAAATAATGTCACTTACTATGCATGCAAAAAAATAGGACATATTTCCAAATATTACAAAAGAAAGAGAAATCTGGTAGGAAATGATGAGAAAGGAAAACAAAAGGTTGAAGACATCCAAAAGGAGCATGAGAGGAAATGCGTAAGGAAATTTGAAGATCAACCAGTAGAGAAAATCAACCTGATTACTCGACCGGTACAACAGATTGTTCCTGCACCAATAGGAAACTTATCCAGTAACTAAGGCATTAGCCTTAGGGGGAGGCAATTTATTGATAGATCTTGCACTACCCTCGGTTGAGGTCTGAAAGATTTCTTTAGATCTTGGTAAAGACAATTTGGAGATTCATTGACACTAAGATAATGGATTTTCAATCCGGTATGATATGCCGACATGCATTAATGTCAATGATAAATTAGGGTTTTCACAGAATAAAATGGAAATATTGGTTCATTTTAGATCACATTGCATTAAAAGAAAAACATAATGAGTTCAAGGCAATTTAAGGTGATAAAAATCATTTCAAGTGAATTACAATGCATTCTCAAGTGGACTTTCAAGAGCTTTCACCAGCGAAGGTTGTGAGGTATTTAATTAGTTTTTCAAGCTATCCTTGTTTGCAATGGCTTCTGGATCATCTTTTGCTCTGGTAGGTTTGGATACCCCTATTGTTGTCAAAATCAAGGATTGTCCATGCCCTATTTTGAAGCAATGCCATCAAATTACGAAGGTCAATGATTCGGTTGGTGCATTTTCTAGGGTTCCTAAAGGAGTTTTGTATGTCGAAGATGTTTGTGCATACATTCACTGTACTTTGGAGGATTTGGGTTCTGCTAAGATCAAGAACATGTATATTGGCACTTTGGTGAACCAAGATGGGTCGATGAAACTAGAATTTCAAATTCTGAAGGATCAGGGTTTTACTGATATTTTGGAGATGCCAGAATTTGAGGACAAATTGATTCGGTATGCACTGAGCCGAGTCCATGGAAAATTCATATGGCTAGGCCAACCCCACAAGATCACCAAGGAGGCTATTCATGCAATCACTAATTTACTCCAGACTGGTCTAGCCCCTGGAAGGAAGAAGATATCTAACAATGAGGTGGAAAAGTAAACTAGTGCAACTTCTGACAACCAATCCATGGAATTAGTACTATCAAAGACAAAACAATTCAATTTGCAAGCATGATCATTGGTTACAAGGTAACCCAATCAAATTGGTTGAACTCTTTTTCCATTTCATGCATTTTCTATGCTCACAAAATGATTTAGGAGAATGAAAAGCTAGATCTATGTCAATGGATGTGTGATGAGTTGATAATAAACTTAGGGAAGATTAAAGGTGAGAAGAAGGGTACTTTCCAATATGGAAACCTTGTTGTCTATTTAATGCTTTTCTTTCGAAATGAGTTACCCAGAATCGATAAGACTTAATGGGCATTTGATATACCAGTAGCAAAACAAATCAAAGATGCTATAAGGAATATGGGACAGAAAAGGATAGGGACTCCATTCTTTGGGGTTATTTCAAATCATTCCAGAAGGCAATGAAAAGAGAGAAAGAGTTCCAAAACATATTGTAGATAAGTACTCAACAAAAATCTGTTTTATGGTGAAAAAGGATGAAACACTAATGGAGGCAATACAACCTAGGAAGATCTGGATAATTGAAATGGGCTATGAGGTAGATGTTGATATCTTGGACTTGTATGCCAAGTCTCTTATTGATGCCTCAGTAGATGAAGAAAAGAAAGCTTGGGACTGCTAAGAAAAAAGAAACTAAAGTTGAAATTGGATTCAGTATGAAAATAAGGGAAGGAAAGATCAAGAAGGTTGGGGAAGCTTTGCAGAAGATGTCCACTAAGATAAAGCAGATTATTGGACTAGTTGAAGGGTCATCTTCGGCAACAGTGCAGGCTCCACTGATAGCAGCAACCAGCAAGGGTGTAGTAAAGAGGAAGAAACTAAAGACTTATATTGCCCCTGTTACATCCAGTTCTGACACTGATGTTGTTGTAATACCCACCCTAGCGACTTTTCTTGGCATGGACATTATTTTTTATATTAGTTGATATTAGACTCTATATTTCCTTGTTAGAGTAGATGATGAGACATATTTAGTTATATGTGCACCTTTATGGTTCAGTATGTTATCTGATGCATTAGTCAGTTAGGGGTTTCATTGGTTTATGTACATGATTTCATTGTGATAATATTTTCATATGGCTACTATATTATATGTTTATTATCTCAAGCTAACAATGCTAACCCAAACATGCTTGAAATAGATTATTATATGAGATATCTATAGGATGAGGGGAGGTAGTCGTAGTTACTCTATGGAGATCCACACAATGCAACACTCCCCCTCCTTGTTTGTTATTTGTATTTGGATATATATTTCTATAATTTCGGTTATGCAGGATTGCAGGTACTAGGCATTGACTCCACCTGGCTGCATAGGTCTGAGCTTGCCTCTAAATCCTTGAATGTTGTTGTTAAGGAGATAACACCAAGGTTCCAATAAGTAAACTTGTTGGGACTCATTAAATTTGAGTCAAGTTTAGAGGCCCATCTCAAAATTTTGCTCTGCATTTTCCAAATGATCACAAATGAGTCAGTTCAAGTGGTCTAGTTAGAGAGAGGGTAAAATGGAGCCAATTGATTTTCAAAGGGGAATTCTTGGGAAATGTGTCCTACACCTTTCATTTGAACTATGAAGTGATGTGAAACTTTTAGAATTCAGTTTGGATCAATTTATTAGGTACCCATTTCAGTGGGTGAGCTGAAAGTACATTTTAGGTGCAAATGCAGATTTTACTAAGTAGCCTACTTTGAGTACTTATATCTTTTGCCCTGTTGATCGTCATGGAATAATTAAAAATTGATTGAATTGTGTAGTCACATAAATCTGTCCACTTAATTAAATGAATACTTAGTATTTATTTGATTATTTAACCATCAATTAATAATTAATTAAATTAATATATTTAATTAATTCATCTTAACCCTCTTCTCCTATTAATTAAATAAATTATTCAATTTATTTGATTTAATTCACTTAACCAAATTCAGACCATTAATTAAATAAATAAATCATATTTATTTAATTAAAATATTCTCTCACATTTAAATAAATTAATATTTATTTAAATCCCCCAAAATCCCACCTCTCACATTTAAATAAATTAACATTTATTTAAATCACCTTTATCCTCTACCCACTTGTATTTTCCTACAAATGCAAGTTGCACAATTATTTTAAATAAATAATTTATTTAAAATCACCTTTATCCTCCAACCACTTGCATTTTCCTACAAAAGCAAGTTGCACAACTATTTTAAATAAATTATTTATTTAAAATCCTATTTATCCTCACCCACTTGAAACCTTTAATGGTTTCCCTTAAAGTAGTCAAACTTGATGGCTTTAAAGTCTTCAAACTTGATGGCTTCCTTCTATAATCTTCTTAAGACTTTAATGGTTTTCCTTAAAGTCTTCAAGCCTTTAATGGTTTCCCTCAAAGTCTTCAAGCATTTTAATGCTTTATCTTCATTTTTCTCATTTAAATAAATTAATATTTATTTAAATATTTATCCAAATTCAACTTACACCATTTAATTGAAATAAATGATTTTATTTTAATTGAAAATACCAAAATTTCTCCCACTTGCATTTTCCTACAAAATCCACTTGTATGCCTAAACCCCTTCTAGATTCTTCTAAACCCTTCCTAATTAGCCTAATCCATCCCCTAAATATTGTCACATTCCTAAGCAAATTGGAGTCACTTCTCAAAGACTCCAAAGTCTTTGAAAAGCAATTAATGCTTTGTGTGTTCAACAAATTAACCCTCAAAGTCTTGGATAACCTTTGAAAGCTTTCAACCTTCAACCACTTAATCCCCAAAGTCTCCAATAACCATTAATGGTTAATTCAACCCTCCCACATGGTTAAAACATTTGTTTTGACTCAACCTCTACCCAACCCAAAGGTCTCATCAGGCCATTAATGCTTTGACCATGATTATCTCTTAATCATTTGCACAAAGGTTTATCCTTGCATTAACTCCTAATCCAGTGGGTAATCTTAATTTAGACTTGACCCTTACCTTCTAGATAACCATGAGGTCTTCTCAGGCCTTTAATGCCTCCAACCTCTTCTCTCAACCCAATCCTATGTTGACACTTGTCACCATTTTATTGGTGCCAATTGTACACATGGATCCCCAACTTTCAAACTTGGCCCTTGATTAAACCATTCAATCTTAACCCTTCATTTCCCCATTTCTTCTATAAATAGAACCCTTCTCCTCAAGCAAAATGAAGCATTTAGAGTATTGTTGTTATACTGGCATTAGCATAGAGCTTTTTCATATCATCACTATCTACTCTTGCATAGTATTTGCTTATCATATTCAACCATCTTGAATCTCCATATGGCATCCATGGCTAGTGCTAAAAGCTGAGAGCTACACTCATTTGGGACTTGGAGAGGAGAGGAACAAGGGAGGAGCAACTATGAGCATCTTGATTAGCTATTTCATTCTATGTTTATATGCTTTCTATTTCATGCTTAATATCTCTCTTGATATGCCTGTTTAGGATAATCTTTTGTTGCTAACATTAACGTTTGTTTCTTGTGCTCTTGTGTGTGTTGCCATCAAACAGATTTTCTAATCCTTTTTGCAGAGCATCAAATTGTATGCATAAATATGAGTCAACATGAAAAATTTCAAGTCTTTAACAATCCATTTGCTCAGTTTTCAAAGCTCGATTTGTTTGCAGTTTGTATGTTTTGACAAGTCCCTGTTTCAGCTGCTAGTCTGAGCCCTGCTTTGCATAAGTGTAAACGTTGCCTCAGTGAATGGCATGTCAATATGTTTCTTCCAAGATATTTTTGGTATAAATGAAAAGCTATGTTTCAATTTTCAAGCCTTTGCCAATCCGTTTGATTGGTTTTCTAAAGGGTTTCTTGAGCCATCTTTTTCAGTGGTTCGTACTTTCATTGTCGTATCAGTTAATGTAGCTATTTTCATGAGCGCGCCATTTGCACCCTGTCAGACTTTTGGTCAAACTGAGAATTCTAAGTTTTGATATGTACTTCAAGGTAACTATGTCTCATATTTGAGGGCCTAGGGAGGTCATTTGATATTTTTAAGAAAGGCATCATGTGTTGCCTGAACATTGACTTCATCAGGTCCGAAGTGTCGACAAAGGCAGTTGGTCATTTTTGACAATTAATATCTCTTCGTTCAGGATTCATCTTGAGAAACCATTTGGTAGAGTTCATCCTTGTAGATCAGAGTACATGCCTGTCAGATGGCGAGGTCCAAAAAGGTGTTTTGACTGGTTTGTAAATTACATCTTCATGATTAAATGCGAAAATGTGGCGCAAGTGCCTGAAAGTTGCAAAACTTGGTTCGATGATCCGAAAATGGTGGTGATCGATTCCAGAGGTATGTTTAAGGTTCTTGAAGCATTTCTAAGGTCAGTTGAATGAAAATGAAATTTTTTTTAGTCAGACCCACTTTGGGGCCCGACCTGGCTCATTCCCGTGCATTATTTTTATGGCGAAAATGTCCCTAGTATGTGGCATCATGACGCATAAAAGTATGGAGATTAAAGAAGATGATTCTACTTTAAATTATTGTAGAATAAATAGAAATGTAGCCTCGGGGACTATAAAGCTTCAAAATCTAAGTTCTTCTGAGGTGCTTATTGATGGGCAAATTGCCAGGAAAAGATAAACAAATTGCCTTTGAAAATGGGAGTTCAATGTCCACAGTGCATTCCTTTTCAAGGTTCTGTTGGAGAAGATATTCATTGTTTATGGGATAAAACCCATGGATTTAATAGCATTGAACAAGATATAACAAGAAGGTGCATTCATGATCAAGGAAAGATAGTATTTGAGGTTGTACAAGAATGGAATCTGAACCCTGATGCTGGTGAAATTGATTAACTAGGACTACAGGCAAATCTAATCAGCCAAAGTAATTCAGCAACTCCTCTTTGCAATTCATGTGCCAAAGTTGTAATTGCCCATAGTTTGCATTGGTGTAGACTTTCTAAAAAAAATGAATTGGTCGATGTGTTGCAAAATTCCACAGCTTTTACCAGCTTCTTCCCCCAATTTGGTGTTGAGGTGAAAGACTTTTATAAAAAAGAAGCAAATGCATTGGATGGTGTTAAGGCAAACCCCTTCCTTCAGCGTGCCATCCTCCCTGTTATGTGTGTGTGGTGGAGAAGGCTGGAAAATAATGGCGGTGGTGTTTCCACTAGACAATAGAAACTTTAGCAAAAAACTTGCCTCTTCTTCTACCCATGCATGGAGATGTGGAAGGAGAAAATGTCTTGTCGCTTTTGAGCAGCATCAAAACTCCATGCAAGGACATTACATCAGGTGGAGTGTGGCGTGGGTTTATGTCTCTAGCGAATGCAAATGGTCAACAGTTCTCCCTCCCTCATGTGGCACGTGGTTGGTGCAAAATGCAATCTCTTCCCTCTTTGTTGTGGTTGGTGAGGAAGACTGTTGAAACTCTCAAAACAATAGCATTTCCAAGTCGAAATGGTAGCAATGCCTCCTCCTACGTGGTAGCTAGGAATGGCTAGTTGAAATTGAATCAAATGCAAAAGGGGCAGGTTTAATGCCCAATTCCTCCCCTGTGATATGCAAATGAAAAATGTTTTAGAGGTCTTCAGCATATGTATTAATAGGTGTATGCCAGATTCAAACCCTCTACGTGGTTGAAAGGCCAAGAGAAAGTTTCCAATTAAAATGTGATTGATGGATTTAAATGCTAGCTTCTCCCTCCACGTAAGTGTTAGAGGGGCATTAAGAAGCTTTTCAGCAAATGAAACCTCCAGGCGGATGCAATCAACCATTAAAATTCTCTGGAAAACCTTTAAACTTGCAATTTCAGGCATAAAGCATTATCCCACATTGGCTGGGCAGGAGCATTTTTTGATATTTATAACTAAGGCCACACTAATTCATAGTGTCAAAGCCTCAAGGGCTTTTGACGGATGGTGTTGATGGGCACCCAAGGCGGACCCCACGCACATGGGTGTGCTTCCTGAGGTGACCGAGGAAGCCGACAAATGGTGACAAGTGGACCCCACGCAGGCATGGACCCTGAGGCAGGCAAATTTTGTGGAGAAGAAGAAGATTAACCAGTGAGAAAGTTGAGAAGATCGGACGATGCACATGGATTCATGAAGGGAAGATGCACGCTGAATACCCTTTGCGAAATGGTGAAAGACACATGCCGAAAATGAATGTTAAAGAGTGAGCAAGTTCAAAGGATCCAACGGTCGTCGTGACTTTGTGAAAGAAAGGTGCATGCCAGTTAGCCATCACAAAATGGTGAAAGACAGATTGCAGTCTGTGTCCCACTGAGGTGTCGCTGATTTGGCACATAGGTGGCGGTGACATGGCATATAGTTGGTCGTCCAGTGGTGTATAGGTGGCGATGAGGTGGCAGACAGGTGACCGATACATGGCAGATGGATGAGGTGTCATCCGAGGTGGCACTCAGTGCATACCATCAGCAAATCGCAAGTCACCACATGGCAGGATGTCAAGAGTTAAAATGGGTGAAAAATCAAAGTTAATTATATAGTGTAAACTATAAAAAAAATTGGAAAAATTTAAATGACACAGGCATATTCAGAATTAATTCGCCTAGAGGTCCACTTTTTCTCAAAATGCCAAGTATCATATATCATCGAAAAGCTCTTGGGATTAGGAATCTAACTAGGCAGTTAATTTCAACAAATTTTGGATATTTTGGGAGCAGTTTTGATGGGAAAGATGAAGGAAGTGAAATTTAGTTGGAAAAAGAGACACTTGGGAAATTTTGACAAAACCTAATATTTTCCCCTCTCATTCTTATTCCAATTTTCTTTTCATTGTAAGGGTTCCAGAATTTTGGAGGAAGTGCTCCACTTTTCGTGGCTTCCATTTTTTTAATATCTTGACCCAAAATTTGTAGAATTCTATGGATCTTTTCAGGGTATAGAGGTTACATTGTAGGAGAACAGATTGTTTTCTAGTTGCAGGCCTTACTTGTGTTAGGCATGAGTAAATTTCCCATAATATTGTCTCTCTGCATGTATTTCATTGTTATGAATTGAATCCTCAAGGGGGCTTATAATTTGTCATCTCAAGGAGATTGTATGATTGTTTGTACGCATTCTTTAGTGAAGAGTTTAAATTCTATAATCAGTCATAAACAATGGAATGTGTTCCAGATCTAATAATTTTGTGAATGGATTGAGTAATGCATTAGTATAAGGTATTAATGCAGGGATATCTTGTAAGGAAAACAAATTTGCAATTGTGATTGGCATTTTGTAGTTTTGTGTGTAACTTTGTTGCCCAATGAACAAGGCACTGGGCTTAGACAGATTTGGAGATGGTTTCAGATATACAAAATTAAAGACAAATCTTTTTCCCTTTGTGTTTAGGGGTTGTGTTCATTCATTCCAAGATCTTTTTCATCTGTGGTTTATACAGATTTAGCCAATTTGTAATGTGTTTCTAAATTTGGTGAGTTTGTGGAATGATCTATTTGCTTATTGTTGATGCAGTTATGTGTCTATAATCATTGTATTTAGTGCATCAAAAGGGTGTCCCCCCTAGGTCTAGCAAAATGTGAAGTGCAGGAGGATCAATTAGGGTCCTACGTTATGTTGTCCAAGCCCTAATGTGTTTCATAGATTGAAATTTGCCATTTCATAGAAGGATTGTAGGTTTACTTGGGTTAACTAGATTTGGTGAACAACAAAAATGATGACTTTGCTAGGGAAGCTAAATAAAAATTACCTAATTTCATCCAGTTAGTCAGTCCATTGAGATTGCACAGAGTAGAAGATGTCTTTTATGGTTGAGGGATTAGTGGCTGATTTGATAAATCACATTGAGATGCAAATGATTAAATTCATTGTAGGCTCATACATGAATTCTTCATCATAAAAGCTTGATAAGAAAGTGCAGTATAAAGAGACACATATATTTGGTGTTGTTTTTCCCAAATCTATATTTTTGTGGCCTGGAAGAGTGTTTATTGCAGCCAAATTGAAGGAGACGATAAATAATTTGAATATGTGTTGAATGGTATTCTCCTATTCAAAATGTCCTCTATGCAAGAGGTGGTGACTCTGATGTAAAAGACCATGCTAAAAGTTGAAATAAATGCTCAGATCTACAAGTCTTACAGCTGCAAACACCCAGGTATTTTCAGAAGTTTCAATGCAAGATGTTTGTTCTGAAAATTTGAATGAGTAAAATAGTTTTCCCATTAAGTAAACAACACTAGTAAAGAGGGAAAAAAGAGAGATCACAAATTAATTTGCATATCCATTCTGCTGAAATGTCAAGTGTATATGTTCTTCTGTTGTATGCAAATTTGGAAATATTTATGTCAAGCAATGTTATGAAAAGATTTGAAAAGGATGTGTGCTTGAAGTGTTTCATTCTTTTATCCAAGGTTGTATAATCATCTATGGGAGTAGGAAGAAATGAGCAGTGAAGTTTTTCAGCCTTGCGTATGTCCACATATGACCATGCCTAGTGAAATATCAAAACCATGTAATAGGAAAGGTTTTAGTATGAAGTATTATGCTGCTCTAAATTTCAAAGATGTTCTGGGTTGCCCAAATCCCATACCCACATAAATTAGAAAATATTTGCCAATATTCAGTGGGAAGAAATCAGAATCAGCATGTCAACATGTGAAAAGATTTTCAGATTTGATGGGAGAGTTTGAAATTTGTCAAGAAGATGTGTGTATGAAGTTGTTTATTCAATCATTGAAGGGATTGGTTTTCCTTTTTGCCGGAAGATTGTATTTCCTCATGGGAGGAATTGATTTCAGATTTCATAGACCAATTTGATGAAAAGATGAGTGATTGTGATTTGCTGAAAGAATTCACTTATATACAAATCAGGGAAGATGAATTGTTACCAACATTTAATATCAGATTCTCACAAGCTTTGTCTAAAATTTCTAGAAAATATAAGTTTGATGGTAAAGTATGTTTGGATATTTATATGAGTTCTTTTGACAAGAAGATAGGTTTCTTATTGAGAAACAAAGAACCCGAAACTTTGTATGAAGCTTTTAACACAGCTAGGGACATTGAAAATAATTTGAAATTTGGGATATCCAAGAGAGTTGTGTCTGCTGTTGCTTCTTATCAAAATACCTTCAATGGTGAAATACCATGTGAAACTAAAAAAATCATTCCGTGTCAAAACATGTCAAGCTTTTCTTTTCCAGATGGTTTTCCTAATGCATGTGATTTAGATTTAAACGAGAGTCAAGAATCTTTGTTGTTAATGTCTGTTGTCTCTCATGGTAATGATGGAATGGTCAGTGGGAATTGTTGTGATAATGTTGATACAGAGATAGACATATATAAGGGATATGTACCATTTGATTTGTATACCGGTTATGCTGATTATGTAACTACAAATTATGAAGTGAATCATGCATCTCTCAAGGATAATGAAAATGAAATTAATGAGGATGATGACCATCAATCTTCACATGATGTTGATGTGTTTAATGTTGCAATACCAAATACTCAAGGATCACTAAATGTTGCTGATTATGTAAGTGAAAATGTGCAATATGATGAAAATCAGATTTTGATTAAGTCTGATAAATCTGAAAAATGAAATTGCGGATGATGCTCATAGTGTTTTCAATGCAAGTATACCCAGTGATGAATGTGTTTCAAAATGGAGTGGTGCTACTGATTATGAGGACACTCAGTTTGATTTTCAACACCTTGAAGGTATACAGAGGAACAATGAAGATCAATTTCAGAATGAGAATGATCTTGGCATGAGTTATTCACTTTTTTATGATCAGCAAATGAATGTCAGTTCTGCAGCTGATGATGGTTATGAGAATTCTTATTATTCATCTTGTGAAGATGATATAAGAGGAGACCAAGTTATATACTTCAGTCATAAATCTGAAAACAAAAGTATCTTTGAAGATAAGAACATATGTGAAAGTGTTGATAATGTTCTAGTTTCAGATTTAAGTGAACCTATATTTGAATGCTTTCAAAATTTCAAGTACCATGACGAGAATGTGAATGTTGATAGTATGCTTGAACCAGATATGGATTTCTTTGCTTTTGATACTAATGTTCATAGTGCTGATCTCATTGATGAAAATGTTGAAGTTTCCCCTTGTGTTAAACAAGTTTGTAATGCTAATGTAGTTCTGAATAGCAGTAGCATGTGTTGTAAAATTTTACTTCATGACAAAGGTAAGAGGCATGGGTTGTATGATGACTACTTCAGACCACAAATGGAAGTTTTTCAGGTGGATGTAAGTTTGAATGAGAAAGACTTAGCTGAGGATTTGCTTCAGCCAAAGGTATACATTCTTTTCCATGAATGGGATATTGAGGATGCAGATGTATTGAGTTTGATAAACAAGGATAGTATGGAGTGTGATCAACATAGTGAAGTATCACATCTGGATCGTAACATTTATGTTCCTTGTTTGCATCAATTGGTTAGTAATGTCCCTCATTCTATGAATTTAAATGATAACAAGGTAAGTGCTAATAAGAACTACAAGTTGAGAATGAATGTTTTATTTTTTAAGTTCAACATGATGATGCCTTTGTGAATGATAGAATTGATTGGGATAGTGAAATGTATGACAGCTTGTGGGAAAGCCTCTATTGTGATTTGTCTCATGATTTTACTTTTGAAATAGTGTGTGATTACAAAGTTCAAAATCAGACAAAAGGTATGCACACCAGTTATCACAGTAATGAGATGAAAGAGGTTGATTATAAGGAGTATGCTCAGTTGTTGTTGAAAGGTACCTTTGTTTGGATCATGATATCAGGTGATGAGAATCAGATTTTTGACAGAGGTAAATACTAAGGAAAGTGGAGCAGTTTATATTTAGTTGTCAGTATGTTTGTATATCTTGTATAGTTGCTTTGCTTTAGTTGTGTGGTTTTCAATAAAGTGCCCTGCTATTTGGGTAGAATAAGGAAGCCCTATTTTTGAGAAGAGAAGAGAGTGATCCATTTTTGGGTGGTTTGCTTAACCATAGATTCTAAATTTTTGTGTTGATCTTGCAATCAACCATCCCCAGTAAGAGCCACTATTGGGACTCATTAAATTGAGTCAAGTTTAGAGGCCCATCTCAAAAAATTTCTCTGCATTTTCCAAATGATCATAAATGAGTTAGTTCATGTGGTCTAGTTAGAGAGAGGGTAAAATGGAGCTAGTTGATTTTCAAAGGGGAAGGCTTGGGAAATGTATCCTACACCTTTCATTTGGCCTATGAAGTGATGTGAAACTTTCAGAATTCAGTTTGGATCAATTTATCAGGTACCCATTTCAAGGGGTGAGCTGAAAGTGCATTTTAGGTGCAAATGTAGATTTTACTAAGTAGCCTACTTTGAGTGCTTATATCTTTTGCCCTATTGATCATCATGGAAAAATTAAAAATGGATTGAATTTTATGCATAAATGTAAGTCAGCATGCAAAATTTTAAGTCTCTAGCAATCCATTTGCTCAGTTTTCAAAGCTCAATCTGTTTGCAGTTTGTATGTTTTGACAAGTCCCTATTTCAATCTGTTTGCAGTTTGCAGTTTGTAAAAGTTGCCTCAGTGAATGGCATGTCAATATATTTCTTCCGAGATATTGTTGGTATAAATAAAAATCTATGTTTCAATTTTCAAGCCTCTTCCAATCCATTTGATCGAATTTCAAAAGGGTTTCTTGAGCCATCTTTTTCAGTGGTCTGTACTTTCATTGCTGTATCAGTTAATGTAGCTATTTTCATGAGCACGCCATTTGCACCCAATCAGAATTTTGGTCAAACTGAGAGTTCTAAGTTTTGATATGTACTTCAAGGTACCTATCTCTCAGATTTTAGGGTCTATGGAGGTTGTTTGATATTTTTAAGAAAGGCATCTTGTGTTGCCTAAACATTGACTTCATCAAGTCCGCAGTGTCAACAAAGCCAGTTGGTCATTTTCAACAATTAATATCTCTTCGCTCGAGATTCATCTTGAGAAACCGTTTGGTAGAATTCATCCTTGTATATCAGAGTACATGCCTGTCAGATGGCGAGGTCCAGAAAGGTGTTTTGATTGATTTGAAAATTATGTCTTCGTGACTAAATGTGAAAATGTGGCGCAAGTGCCTGAAAGTTGCAAAACTCCGTTCGATGATCCGAAAATGACGCCGATCGATTCCAGAGGTATGTTTAAGGTTCTTGAAGCATTTTGAAGGTCAGTTGAATGAAAATGAATTTTTTTTTAGTCGGACCCACTTTGGGGCCCGACCTGGCTCATGCCTGTGCATTATTTTTATGGCAAAAATGTTCCTAGTACGTGGCATCATGACCCATAAAAGTACGGAGATTAAAGAATATGATGCTACTTTAAATTATTGTAGAATAAATAGAAATGTGGCCTCGGGGACTGTAAAGCTTCAAAATCTAAGTTCTTTTGAGGTGCTTATTGATGGGCAAATTGTTGGGAAAAGATGAACAAATTACCTTCAAAAATGGGAGTTCAATGTCCACAATGTGTTCCTTTTCAAGGTTCTATTGGAGAAGATATTCATTGTTTGTGGGAGAAAACCCATGGATTTAATACCATTGAATGAGATATAAGAAGAAGGTGCATTCATGATCAAGGAAAGATAGTATTTGAGGTTGTACAAGAATGGAATCTGAAACTTGATGTTGTTCAAATTGTTTAATGAGGACTATAGGAAAATCCAATCAGACAAATTACTTCAGCAACTCCTCTTTGCGATTTATGTGCCAAAGTTGTAATTGCCCATAGTTTGCACTAGTGTAGACTTTCTAAAAAAAATGAATTGGTAGATATATTGCTAAATTCCACAGCTTTTACCATCGTCTTCCCCCAATTTGGCGTTGAGGTGAAAGAATTTTATAAAAATGAAGCAAATGCATTGGATGGTGTTAAGGAAAACCCCTTCCTTCAGCGTGGCATCCTCCTTGTTATGTGTGCGTGGTGGAGAAGGCTGGAAAATAATGGTGGTGGCGTTTCTAGCAGACAATAGAAACTTCAACAAAAAACTTGCCTCTTCTTCTACCCATGCGTGGAGATATGTAAGGAGAAAATGTCCCGTGTCTTTTGAGCAGCATCAAAGCTCCATGCAAGGACATTATGTCAGGTGGAGTGTGGCATGGGTTTATGTCTCCAACGAATGCAAATGGTCAGTAGTCCTCCCTCCCTCACGTGGCATGTGGTTGGTGCAAAATGCAATCTCTTCCCTCTTTGTCATGTTTGGTGAGGAAGGCTATTGAAACTCTCAAAATAATAGCATTGCCAAGTCAAAATGGCAGCAATGCCTCCTCCTGCATGGTAGCTGGGAATAGCTAGTTGAAATTGAATGAAATGGAAAAGGGGTAGGTTTAATGCCCAATTCCTCCCCTACGATGTGCAAATGAAAAAAAATTTAGAAGTCTTCAGCATATGTATTAATAGGTGTATGCCGGATTCAAACACTCTATGTGGTTGAAAGGCCAAAAGGAAGTTTGCAATTAAAATGTGATTGATAGATTTAAATTCTAGCTTTCTCCCTCCACGTGAGTGGTAGAGGGGCATTAAGATGCCTTTCAGCAAATGAAACCTCCAAGCGGATGCAATCAACCATTAAATTTCTCTGGAAAACCTTTAAACTTGCAGTTTCAGGCATAAAGCATTATCCCACGTTGGCTGGGTAGGAGCATTTTTTGATATTTATAACTAAGGCCACACTCATTCATAGTGTCAAAGCCTCAAGGGCTTTTGATGGATGGTGTTGATGGGCGTCCAAGACAGACCCCATGCACGTGGGCATGCTTCCCGAGGCAACCAAGGAGGCTAACAAATGGAAACAAGTGGACCCCACATAGGCACGAATCTCAAGGTAGATGAATTTTATAGAGAAGTAGCAGATTAACCAGCAAACAAGTTGAGGAGATCAAATGGTGCACATGGATTCATGAAGGGAAGATGCATGCTGAATACCCTTCACAAAATGGTGAAAGACATGTGCTGAAAATGAACGTTAAACAGTGATCAAGTTCAGAGGATCCAACGGTTGTTGCGACTTCACGAAGGAAAGGTGTATGCCAATTAGCCATCGTGAAATGATGAAAGACAAATTATAGTTCGAGTCCTACTGAGGTGTCACTGACTTGGTGCATAGGTGGTGATGACATGGCATATAATTGGTTGTCCAGTGGTGCACAAGTGGCGATGATGTGGCAGACAGGTGGCCAACACATGGTGGATGGATGAGGTATAATCCAATGTGGTGCCCAGTGGATCCCATCAACGAATCGCAGGTCTCCACGTGGCAGGATGTCAGGAGTTAAAATGTGTGAAAAATCAAAGTTAATTATATAGTGTAAACTATATAAAAAATTGGAAAAATGTAAATGACAGAGGCATATTCAAAATTAATTCGCCCAGAGGTCCATTTTTGCTCAAAATTCCTAGTATCATATATCACCGAAAAGATCTCAGGATAAGGAATCCAATTAGGCAATTAATTTGAACAAACTTTGGATATTTTAGGATCAGTTTCCATGGGAAAGATGAAGGAAGTGAAATTCAGTTGGAAAAAGAGACACTTGATAAATTTTGATGAAACCTAATCTTTTTCTCTCTCCTTCTTATTCCAATTTTCTTCTCATTGTAAGGGTTCTAGAATTTTGGAGGAAGTGCTCCACTTTTCATGGCTTCCATTTTCTGAATATCTTGACCCAAAATTTGTAGAATTCTATGGATCTTTTCAAGGTATAGAGGTTACATTGCAGGAGGACAGATTGTTTTCTAGTTGCAGGTCTTACTTGTGTCAGGCATGAGTAAATTTCCCATAATATTGTCTTTTTGCATGTATTTAATTGCTATGAATTGAATCCTCAAGGAGGCTTATAATTTTTCATCTCAAGGAGATTGTATGATTGTTTGTAGGCATTCTTCAGTGAAGATTTTAAATTCTATAATCAGTCTTAAACAATGGAATGTGTTCCAGATCTAATAATTTTGTGAATGGATTGAGTAATGCATTAGTATAAGGTATTAATGCAGGGATATCTTGTAAGGGAAACAAATTTGCAGCTGTGATTGGCATTTTGTAGTTCTGTGTGTGACTCTGTTGCACAATGAATAAGGCACTGGTCTTTGACAGATTTGGGGATGGTTTCAGATATACAAAATTAAAGACAAATATTTTCCCTTTCTGTTTAGGGGTTGTGTTCTTTCATTCCAAGCTCTTTTTCATCTGTGGTTTATACAGATTTAGCCAATTTGTAATGTGTTTCTAAATTTGGTGAGTCTGTGGAATGATCTATCTTCTTATTGTTGATGTAGTTATGTGTTTGTAATCGTTGTATTTAGTGCATCAAAAGGGTGTCCCCCCTAGGTCTAGCCGAACCTGAAGTGTAGGAGGATCAATTAGGGTCTTATGTTATGTTGTCCAAGCCCTTATGTGTTTCGTGGACTGAAATTGGCCATTTCATAGAAGGATTGCAGGTGTACTTGGGTTAACCAGATTTGGTGAACAATAAAACCTATTAGACGTAGGTCTCCCATTTAGGAAGATTACCCTATCTTGAGGGTTGGGCAATGTCATGTTTATGATGGGTATTGGTTTGAGTATTTTGATTGGTTCTGATTTATGTTGTTCGTAATGATTTTTATATAATGTTTGCTTATTTCTTTCATAGGATACCTACACATTAAATGATTTAAGTGGCTTATGTTATGTTACATTAAAAAGATGAAACAAAAGTTATATATATATATATATATATATATATATATATATATATATATATATATATATATATATATATATATTATGTGTGTGTGTATGTGTAATATAAGATTTGTTTTTATTAATTCTATATATATTAAAAAGGATAAAATACATGATGGGTATTGGTTTGAGTATTTTGATTGGTTCTGATTTATGTTGTTCGTAATGATTTTTATATAATGTTTGCTTATTTCTTTGATAGGATACCTACACATTAAATGATTTAAGTGGCTTATGTTATGTTACATTAAAAAGATGAAACAAAAGTAATATATATATATATATATATATATATATGTATGTGTAATATAAGATTTGTTTTTATTAATTCTATATATATTAAAAAGGATAAAATACATGATGGGTATTGGTTTGAGTATTTTGATTGGTTCTGATTTATGTTGTTCGTAATGATTTTTATATAATGTTTGCTTATTTCTTTGATAGGATACCTACACATTAAATGATTTAAGTGGCTTATGTTATGTTACATTAAAAGGATGAAACAAAAGTAATATATATATATATATATATATATATATATATATATATATATATATATATATATATATATATATATATATATATATATATATATATATATATTATGTGTGTGTGTGTATGTGTAATATAAGATTTGTTTTTATTAATTCTATATATATTAAAAAGGATAAAATACAAAGATCGAGGTTTAAAATAATGCTATCTTAGTCAATGAGTTTTGAACCTATAACTTCTCTTGTATGAGGCTTGATGGTTACCATTGAGCTATATGTCTTATTTGAGATTTTTATATAGCTATCTAGTATTTAGTATACTTATTTCAGTGGGGTATCTATTAAATTTTAAATAAACTATTATAGTTAGTGTTAATAAATAATACCAACCATAGAGGTTGGAATGGGTGCATCTCGTAAAACAACCTCTCCAACTATACAAGTTGGTATTATTTATTGAAGTTTGTATTTTGGAAAAAGGGCTGGGGGATTTTTTGGGAAGATAAATTAGAAGAAATCTGAAGGTTTAAGAGTTGGAAGAGAGATTTGTATAGGAAGGGGTTGGATTTTTTCTTATTCTTTCTCAAAATATTTTCTTCGCAGGACCCAAGGTAGCCCTCATTTGTGTTGTATGTTATGCTTGCATAATTTAAATGAATATTAGATGAAAATTTCAATTTAAAAAATCTGTATATTATTCTGGAAATACTTTCTTCTGCTTCTTTCCTTGTTTGTGTAAGGGATATGCTTTGGTTGAGAAATTCAATTTGGAGAAAATGAGTGTCATGTTGGGGAGTAATGACTCTTGGATTTATTTTTATTTTTATTTTTTATATAAAAATTATTTATGATCTGTAGTGATTCAAATATAAAAATAGATCTAAAATTAAATGCCATATCTTAACCAACAACTATTCTTCAAGTGTCAAGTATCAACCCAATAAACAAGATTTTCATTCTTATGATTGTCCCAGTTTTGATAGTCCTGATTTTGTTATTCATAAATTTCATTACAAATAAGAATTTTTAAATCACTTCAGTGAATACGTTGAAATCTAGGTGGACTAAAACATATCCACAATGTAGATAAATCCAAATGTTCCCAGGAAAGTTAAGTTCCCCGTACAGAGACTAATTTTCTGTCAATAAAAACTCAAAAAAAATGCATGGTTTGTGTCACTAGGGCATCAAATATCTTCCTCAAACTAAAACCAAATGACTCTAAATAAATAGATATGAAAGATAACTCCAAATATCATAATAATCCAAAATATTTCATCTTTTAATGGTTTAAAATGAATGTATGAACAAACTCTTTTACACACCTCTATCAAAGAGGGTTTTAAATAGTTTAAAAAACATTTACTTAAACTTTTATTATAATCTTTGGTTGGGGATAAAAATTATTTTAAATTAAATATAAATCATAATACTATTTTCCCAAATATATTTCAGTCTTCACTCAAACCATTTATCAAGATAAATATCTATTAAACAACAAGGAAACATTGTTCAATTTTATGGGTTTTTGAGTTGTTCTTTGTGTTGCTTTTCTTTCCTAGGGGTTTGGGTGTTTTCTATAGTAGGTACCTCTATTTTAAAGACCTCCAATTCATGTATGTGAGGTGTTCATGATAAAAAAAAAAAGTTTTTTATATATGTTATGCATTGGCCACCTCCTTCTCATGCTTGATTGTGGCTTAAAGATAAGGGTCAGACTCATCCTTATGGTTTGGAGGACATGGGAGAGTACTTGAACTTATATGCTGATTGTGTGAGATGAATTATTGTTTTTGATGAATGTTTGAGTAGGGTAACTAGATACTCTAGGTGGGTGGCTCACTATAGGTTGTCAAGACCCAAAGTGGTTGCTAGGAGATCATATGAGTGGGTTTAATTGAAGTGATAACTTTTTAAAAATGAACTTGGGTTGGGTTGGGCTATAACACACTAATACAAGATAAATGATTATTTTAGTCCATATAGGCCTGTTGGACTACTGTGACCATTGTTATAGGCTAGGTGGATCCTTTTGAGAGGGGACCGTGATACATGGTAGGCAGGGTGGATCTCGACAGTAAGGCTATACGATGACACCCACCTAGTTGGTGTTATGGTTCTCTCTCTCTTGTGATGTTATTTGATGTTTTTATGTGATATGTAGTTCTTGTTTATTGTTTTAAGGAATCATGTCTCATGGCCTTAGTATTGCCCTACTACTTGTGTGGACCTTGGTTTTATCTCCTATCATGGGGGAGTGGACCTTTGTGGTTCCACGTGGTTGGGTGGTAAATATTTTTCGAGGTGTGTTCGTGATCTCTTTTGATGATGCTTCTTGATCCTTGGTTGAGGATGTTGAAGACCTTGCTTTTGAACTAGTACATTCAAGTATTGTAAAGATTATTTGTAAGCCATGAATGGCGTTATAATAAAATGTAATTTTATGAAAAGCATTGTAAAAGACAGTGTAGTTTATAGGAACTATGATAAGGGATGATTACTTTGTATTTGAAACAATATTTTTAAAAGTTATGTTACCCTTCATATCCTAGCTCTTTATGATCTTATTGTGTTGTTATGAAAATTGAGTAGAAGGTATTAATAGAAACTACAATTGCATTATTATATATGTTGATATCAAATGAAAAGTATTAATTTCATGGATGTTGTAAATAATAATCAAGGGGAAAATGATGCAAAGGATAGTTATTCATTCTATAGTGGGAATGGAATTATGGGAAATAGGATTGTTATGTACTTTTACTTTGGTCTCAAATGAAATGATAAAAGCTTTGTAGCATATCAAATAGATAGTAAAGTTAATGTGTTGTGAAATATTATATCATGCTCAAAATTAAGAAGATCATTGTATGTTTATTTTATGCACATTATGTTATGTGGTTAAGCTGTTATATCTTTCAATTATGTTGATGAACATTAAAGGGAACTTGTAAGGGAATTAAGTATGTTTACTTTCTAGAAGTGGTAGATGTATGTTATATTAAAAGAAAATGTAGCATATTTTGGAACTTTTGTTCTTGTCCTAATAGGTTCCCTGGCGGGGCATGAAAATTGGTATCAGAGCCCTAGGTTGCTACACTAGGAGATCTAGGGTCTATTGTGTTTAGTTAGATTATATTTTGCATCTATATATATCCTTCTTATGTTGTGTTACTCTCCCAGATGGCCCCCATTACCCGTAGAGCAGCTAGGGATAGAAACCGAAACTCTACCTCTAGGTCTCAATAAGAGAGTTTCCAAGGGGACCATGAGGGAGAATAATCCTAAGGTACCCATAGGGAAGAGAGAGATGAAAGTGAGAATAATGAATCTGAAGGGGCTCAATTAAGGCGCATGATGGGGGAGATCCTACAAAGGTTAGATACAATTGAAAATAAAGAAAACCATGAGGAAGGAGATAACTCTCAACATCATGATAGGGAAAGAGATAGGAGCCGTAGGAGAGAGACAAAAAGACCAGATAGTGATTTGACTGCTCACATGAGGGATTTACTTATAGCTAAGATACCTCTTTTCTTTGGCAATGAGGGAGGATCTACGACAAAAACTTGGACATTTGATCTTGAAAGATGTTTCACCATGCACCCTTTTAGTAGCAATGTTAAAGCTAGATGTGCCATTATGCACTTAAGAAAGTTTTCTTCAACATGGTGGCGCATGGAGGAAGAAAAACTTTAGGTCAACATAGACACCATTTCTTGGGAATTATTTTTAGAAAGATTTAAAGAGATTCATGTCAGATCAATGGAGATAGGGTAGAGCAGAAGAATTCCATCACCTAAAACAAACCAACATGTTGGTTGAAGATTATGAGCAAAAGTTTTATGAACTTAAGCTCTTCTCGGGTTACAAGGAGGATAGACCTATGTTGGTGCAACATTTTATTAGGGGATTGAATGACCATATTTCTGGGGATGTAGCGGTCTTTGAACCAAAGATTCTTTGAGATACAATAGCCAAAGCCTTTCTGGTTGAGAGGAATGTTAATTTGGGTTTAGGAGGTCATTCTGACAACCAAGGTAATAGTGTTGGGGCCATCTCTAAGGGAAAATAGTATCAAGGGATGTCAGACTCTAAGAATCAACAATCGGCTCTCAAAGGAGGACATTTCTCACACAAGAAAAAGTCCCAGAATTACAATCAGAGTGGTAGAAAATTTCAATACCAACAAAATCATGGTAATTCTCCGACCCAGTAGAAGTATACCCCTCAACCATCCCAAAATTCTTAGAATATTAATAAAGGGAGTTACCAGTAATCAAGTGCACCATCTAGAAGAAATTTTGTGAGAAACACAGGTTGTTATTCTTGCAAGCAGCATGGTCATATTGGAGTACATTTTCCTCAATGCACCAAGTCCCTCGCAAACCAGAATCAGGCAACCTCCGAACCCACAATAGGAAATGTAGGCCAGTCCCATAGAATGTTTGCCGCAATAGAAAAAAGGCAATCTGATCACCAAGGCATAGTTATTGAAACCACAGGTTTGTTAAAGAGTAAAACTATATCTATTTTATTTGATTCTGGAGTAGCTAATTCCTTCATATCTCCATCCTTAGTAGAAAAGTGTGGGCTAGAGGCAAAAGGGCAAGGACTTAAGTGGCAGGTATAACTAGCCTCTGGGACCAAAATGATCATAGATTTATGTGTCCAAGAATGTGAATTGGGATTAGGGCCCTTAACTACAAAGGTAGACCTTCATCTAATCCCTCTCAGATCTTATGGGGTTGTTCTAGGTATGGATTGGCTAGAGGAGCATGAATCCAACATAGAGTGTAGAAAGAAAAATATATATTGTATTGATGACTTTGGTGAGCATAGAGTGATAGTAGGTATTCAGTGACCAATATCTCTCTATATGATATCTGCAATGCAACTCAAGCGATGCATGCGAAAGGGATGTCAACTTTTTATAGTCTCAGTTAATGATCTTGATGAAGAGGCAAGTAAGGAAGTAACACTTGATCACCCCTTGCTTCAAGAGTTTGCTGATGTATTTCCTAAGGAAATCCCAGGAATGCCTCCAAAAAGGGATATTGATTTTTCGTATAGACTTGGTACCGGGAGCGGAACCCATCTCCAAGGCTCCATATTGTATGACTACTCAGGAACTAAGTGAGTTAAAGTTACAATTAGAGGAACTATTGGAAAAGGGTTTTATTAGGCCTAATGTATCACCATGGGGTGCTCCAGTGATTTTTGTGAAGAAGAAGGATGGTTCTCTTAGGCTTTGTATTGATTATCAACAACTCAGTAAAGTTACCATTAAAAATCGATACCCACTACCCCGTATTGATGACTTGTTTGATTAGATGAAAGGGACAAAGGTATTTTCCAAAATTAACCTTAAGTTAGGATACCACCAGCTAAGGGTCCTTGAGGCCGACATCTATTGCACAACCTTTCGTACTTGATATGGCCACTATGAATTCACTATGGTGCCTTTCATTCTAACTAATGCTCCTTCAGTATTCATTAGCCTTATGAATGGAGTATTCATAACTTACTTGGATAAGTTTGTGATAGTTTTCTTAGATGATATACTGGTGTACTCAAAAATAGTGGAAGAGCATGAACAACATCTATGCCAAGTGTTACAATGCCTACCTAAGAGAGAATCAGTTATATGATAATGTTGAGAAATGTGAGTTCTTTCAAATTGAAGTTAAGTATCTTGGTCACATTATCTCAGACGAAGGAATATCTATGGACCAAACAAAGATTCAAGCCATAGTAGAATGGCCTACACTCGCTAATGTCTCAGAAGTTTGCAGTTTCATGGGCCTAGTTGACTATTATTGACGTTTTGTTATGGGTTTTTCCAAGATAGCTCATACTATCACTTCCTTATAGAGGAAGGGGAAGAAGTTTATTTGGACCAAAAAATGTGAAGAATCTTTTAAATGTTTAAAGGAGAAGCTAACCAGTGCTATGCTTTTGGCAATACCTGACCCTCAGGGGTCGCACCATAGAGCAGGCAAGGGTCTAATGGGACCCAAATGATGAAACTTCAGCTACATGTGAGGATTTTGGAAGACTTAGAGCTGCTTACCCCTATTTGTTTATAGGCTTCCAAGAGTAAGCCTAGTTCTAGGGGGGGATGTAATAATCACCCTAGTAAATTTTCTTGGCATGGACATTATTTGTTATATTTGGTGATATTGGACTCTATATTTCCTTGTTAGAGTAGATGATGAGACATATTTAGTTATATTTGCACCTTTATGGTTCAGTATGTTATCTGATGCATTTGTGAGTTAGGGGTTTCATTGGTTGATGTACATGATTTCATTATGATAATCTTTTCATATGGTTGCTATATTATATGTTTATTATCTCAAGCTAATATTGCTAACCCAATCATGCTTGGAATAGATTATTATATGAGATATATGTAGGATAAGGGGAGGTAGTCGTAGTTACTCTATGAAGACCCACATGATGCCACACTCCCCCTCCTTGTTTGTCATTTGTATATGGATATATATTTCTTTCATTTTGGGATGTGGGATTGCAGGTACTAGGCATCAACTCTACCTAGCTACATAGGTCTGAGCGTGCCTCTAAATCCTTGAATGTTGTTGTTGTGAAGATAACACCAAGGTTCCCACAAGTAAACCTATTGATGTAGGTCTCCCATTTAGGAAGATCACCCTATCTTGAGGGTTGGGAAATGTCATGTTTATGATGGGTATTGGTTTGAGTATTTTGATTGGTTCTGATTTATGTTATTCGTAATGATTTTTATATAATGTTTGATTATTTATTTGATAGGATACCTACACATTAAATGATTTAAGTGGCTTACGTTATGTTGCATTAAAAAGATGAAACAAAAGTAATATAGATGTATTATGTTATATATATATATATATTGTGTGTGTATGTGTAATATAAGATTTGTTTTTATTAATTCTATATATATAGAAAAGGATAAAATAAAAAAGATCGAGGTTTAAAATAATGTTATCTTAGTCAATGAGTTTTGAACCTATGACTTCTCTTGTATGAGTCTTGATAGTTACCATTGAGCTATATGTGTTATTTGAGATTTTTATTTAGCTATCTAGTATTTAGTATACTTATTTCCGTGGGGTGTCTCTTAAATTTTAAATAAACTATTATAGTTAGTGTTAATAAATAATACCAACCATAGAGGTTGGAACAGTTGCTTCTTGTTAATCGACCTCTCCAACTATACAAGTTGGTATTATTTATTGAAGTTTGTATTTTGGAGGAATGGGTGGGAGATTTTCTAGGAAGATAAAGCAGAAGAAATTTGAAGGTTTAGGAGCAGGAAGAGAGATTTACACAGGAAGGGGTTGGATTTTTTCTTATTCCTTCTCAAAATATTTTCTCCACATGACCCAAGGTAGGCCTCATTCCAGGAAGAATCCATGTGGCTTGCTTGTGTTGTGATCTTTGTGTTGTATGTTATGCTTGCATAACTTAAATGAATATTAGATGAAAATTTAAATTTAAAAAATCTGTATATTATTCTAGAAATAATTTATTATTCTTCTTTCCTTGTTTGTGCAAGGGATATGCTTTGGTTGGGAAATTCAATTTTGAGAAAATGAGTGTCATGTTGGGGAGTAATGACTCTTGTATTTATTTATTTATTTATTTATTTATCTAAAAATTATTTATGATCTGTAGTGATTGAAATATAAAAATACATCTATAATTAAATTTCATATCTCAACCAACAACTATTCTTCAAGTGTCAAGTATCAACCCAACAAACAAGATTTCCATTCTTATGATTGTCCCAGTTTTGATAGTTCTGATTCTGTTATTCAATAGTTTCATTACATAAATTATTTTTTAAATATCTTTAGTAAAAATGTAGAAATCTATCTGTAATAAAACATATCCAAAATGTAGGGAAATCTAACAGTTCGTTTGAAAGTTAAGTTCTCCATACTAAGACTAACTTTCTATCAATAAAAACTCAAAAAAATTCATGGTTTGTGTCACTAGGGCATCAAATATCTTCCTCAAACTAAAACCAAATGACTCTAAATAAATGGATATGAAAGATAACTCCAAATATTATAATAATCCAAAATATTTCATCTTTTAATGGTTTAAAATTAATTTATGAACAAACTCTTTTACACAACTCTATCAAAGAGGGTTTTAAATAGTTTTAAGAAAAAATATTTAAACTTTTATTATAATATTTGGTTGAGGCTAAAAATTATTTCAAATTAAATATAAATCATTATACTATTTTTTCAAATACATTTCAGTCTTCACTCAAACCATTTATCAAGATAAATATCTATTAAACAACAAGGAAACATGGTTCAATTTTATCAGTTTTTGAGTTGTTCTTTGGGTTGTTTTTCCATCCTAGGGGTTTGGGTGCTTTCTATAGTAGGCACCTCTATTTTAAAGACCTCTAATTCATGTATGTGAGGTGTTCATGATAAAAGAAAATAAGTGTTTTATATATGTTATGCATTGGCCACCTCCTTCTCATGCTTGATTGTGGCTTAGAGATAAGGGTCAGACTCATCCTTATGGTTTGGAGGACATGAGAGAGTACTTGAACTTATATGCTGATTGTGTGAGATGAATTATTTTGTTTATGAATGTTTGAGTAGGGTAATTGTTGGAATTTTGGTATGGTTTTGTCATTGATGTCAACACCTACTAAAACTCTAGCACTTTGGAGATCCATTAACATTCACTGGCAAGCAAGTGACTTTTGCACAATCACCAGTATATGGTACACCGATAGGATATAATGATCACCGACACCTGGAATGGCATGGAAAACACTTGGTAATGTCAAAGACATCAATTGGACATCTTGTCTTGGAGAATTGTTTATTGGTATATTCATATTTGCAGATTTGTTGTTATTGGCAAATAGGTCCAGGTTATACACTAGCAGGTTTATCTTTTCCAGATCAACATGAAATGCTATAGAGATGATTAATTATTGTTGTAAATACATTAAGCCGACATGTTGAATTGGTTATTACATCGGATATTGTATTGTTTGTAAAATGATTTTATTGTAATATCTTGTAGAGCCAACCTACTAAAATTGGTCTTAGGCTATGGTATAAATGTAAGATCTTATTTGTAAGATCAGATGTGGAATGTGAAAAGGAATTATAAGAAGGTATATGCAAGATTAAGTAGAGCTATACACGCAGACATCATTTGAAGGTGAAGCTAGGTTTTTGTGAAAGCATATTAGAACTACACTAGTATTGAATCCAGCATATGAAGATGCTATTTTGAGCAGTACATCCTTATTGGATTTAACCATCCAATTGTAGTCAGTGTGACTCCTATTTGTGTTTGAGCAGTGAACTCTAGGCGCTCGGCCTTTCTGCATGTGTAGACCCCATTTATGTACACTTACTATTTGCAGTAGTATCAGCTAATTGTGGGTAAGGTTTCCCACTATGGTTTTTCCCTTTACAGAGTTTCCACATACAAATATTGGTGTTATGTGTTGTGGATGACTTTGTCCTTTTGTTTCATTCATTAATCTTTACCGGTATTGCAATTACCTGTTAAAACTGTCCACCGGTAAAACAAACTGGTTCACCAGTATTAAGCAGTAAATTGGTTAAGTTGTTTTTGGTTTAAATTTATTAGACAACTGATTCACCCGCCCCCCCTCTCAGTTGTCTCCGGGACTTAATAGTAACTAGATACCGTAGGTGGGTGGCTCACTATAGGTTGCTAGGGGATCCTATGAGTGGGTTTAATTCATGTGATAACTTTTTTTAAAAGAACTTGGGTTGGGTTGGGCTATAACACACTAATACAAGATAAATGATTATTTTAGTCCATATAGGCTTGTTGGAGTATCGCGACCATTGTTACAGGCTAAATGGATCCTTCAAAGAGGGGACCTTGGTACATGGTAGGCAGGGTGGATCCAGATGTTAAGGCTATATGATGACACCCACCTAGTAGGTGTTCTAGTTCTCTCTCTCTTGTGATGTTATTTGATGTTGTTATGTGATATGTGGTTCTTGTTTATTGTTTTGGGGAATCATGTCTCATTGCCTTAGTATTTCCCTAGTACTTGCATGGACCTTGGTTTTATCTCCTAGCATGGGGGAGTGGACCTTTGTGGCTCCACGTGGTTGGGTGGTAAATATTTTTTGAGGTGTGTTTGTGATCTCTTTTGATGATGCTTCTTGATCCTTGGTTGAAGATGTTGAAGACCTTTCTTTTGAACTATTACATTCAAGTATTGTAAAGATCATTTGTAAGACATGAATGGCCTTATAATAAACATGTAATTTTATGAAAAGCATTCTAAAAGGGAGGACAATTTATAGGAACTATGATAAGGGATGATTAATTTGTATTTGAAACAATGTTTTTAAAAGTTATGTTACCCTTTCTATCCTATCTCTTTATGATCTTATTGTGTTGTTATGAAAATTGAGTAGAAGACATTAATAGAAACTACAATTGCATTATTATATATGTTGTTATCAAATGAAAAGTATTAATTTCATGGATGTTGTAAATAATAATCAAGGGGAAAATGATGCAAATGATAGTTATTCATTCTATAGTGGGAATGGGATTATGGGAAATAGGATTGTTATGTACTTTTACTTTGGTCTCAAATGAAATGATAAAAGCTTTGTAGCATATCAAATAGATAGTAAAGTTAATGTGTTGTGAAATATTATATCATGCTCAAAATTAAGAAGATCATTGTATGTTTATTTTATGCACATTATGTTATGTGTTAAGCTATTATATCTTTCAATTATGTTGATGAACATTAAAGGGAACCTGTAAGGGCATTAAGTATTTTTACTTTCTAGAAGTGGTAGATGTGTATTATATTATAAAAAATTGTAGCATATTTTGAAACTTTTGTTCTTGTCCTACCAGGTTCCCTGGGGGGGCATGACAGTTGTGCCCTTAAAGATTCCTAAAACTTTTATCAGGATACCAAGGAAGAAGGCTGAGGAAGTAAAGAAGTAGAAAGTGAATGTTACCCCTTTGGAAACATCAAAAAAAATCTCAAAGGAGGGGAAGCCCACAGAGAAAAGGAAATTGGTTAAGGAGTGTATTTCTACTCCCAACAAAAAGAAGAAATCAGATGTAGATATTGCTCTTATATCTGGTAAGACTATTGAAGTCATTCCTCCTCTTTTAGTTGCTGAGTTGATTGATCAAATCACTAAAGATGGAATTTTGAGTAATATACAACATTACTACATACATATGGATGATAAGGAGTAGATGGAGATAGAGGATTCGATTTTGTTATACTTAGATATATAAGAAGGCACTTTTAGAGATTCAAAAATAGATACTGGTAGATTTGTATAGTAAATTAGATGCTAGAAGGTTATCTACGGTTGAAGAGTATAGAAATATAAAGGTACTATAACTGATGAAGAGATGCAACAGTGTTTAGAGTTTGCTAATAAATTAATTTTGTGAAGAAAACACTGGCATGTGAGTCTCATGGTAGGTAGAGTGAATGAGATAGTTAAGGAGACACATGAGGCTTGGGTAAAATTATTTGTAGATAAACCAAGATTCTTTACATCACTTGAAGTCTCTCAAATGTCTTACACTCTAGATATCTAGGTAGATGATAAGGGTAAAGGTATATTGGGAATGGATACACCAGCTTTGGTTCAAAAACTAGCTGAGGATATTCCTCAAGTAGAACCACTTTTACCTAATATAGAGATATTGGTAGATAACATTGATACTATATAGGATAAGAAGGATACACTAGAACATATCATTCCAGATATAGAGGTCATTGATGTGGAAAGGAGAAATAAGCAGGTTGAGGATATTGAACCTCCAACACCAAATGTACATATTGAAGAGGTTAAGGTTGGAAATATTACTGCACCAAGTGGCAAAGCCACTGGTGCAAGTCTTGAGGCTAAATCTTCACGAAATATTTTGGATAGTCATTCATTGCTGGTGATGCACTACAAAAAGGATGTTAAGAACACAAGAAAAGTCAAATGTTAGTGTTAGTAGTATCAATCATAAATGAAATAAAAAGAAACTACAATCCTAAGCATGCATATCAAGAGAGATATCAAACATATTATAGAATGCATACAAAAATGGAGAAAAGACACTAAACCCTCCCAAATGCTCTCAAGCATGCTCATAGTTGCTCCTCCCTTGTTACTCTTCTCTCCAAGTTCCACATGAGTGTAGCCCTCAACTTTTTGCACTACTATGGATGTCTTATGGAGATTCAATATTTCTAAATAATGAAGATAAAAGACTATGCAAATGAAAGCAAACTAGTTATGAGAAAATACCTAATTAATCTATATTGATTTTAGGCAAAATAACAATTTAGATATGATTTGATCCTAAATACTCTCTCAATTTTACTATAGGTTAGATGCATACAATATTTTTGGATAATTTTGAAGAAGGAATGGGCTCTATTTATAGGGAAAAAAAAAGGAAATGGATGGTTGAGATTGAGTAATCTCAACAAGGGTTAGGATTGATGGGTTTATGATCCATGTGAGGGCTTTCAACCCAAATCCCAAGAGGACAAATGTCAATATGAGATGGCTTGAGAGGAGAGGGAAGAAGCATTAAATGCTTGAGATGACATGAAGGTTACCTTAGGAGGTAAGGGTAGGATTGAGTTGAATGAATAAAACCTTTATCTAATGAATACTGCCTTTATCGAATGGACAAACTCTTGTGCAAGAGTTAGTGGGGATAACCATGGTCAAATAAATGAATGCTTGAAGAGACCCATGAGTTAAATGGAGTTTGAGTTAGAGAGAAAGTCTCTAACCATGTGGGTGATTTGAGTTAACCATTAATGGTCATGTAAGAACCTTTAATGATTTGAAAGACTTTAGGGGTTAACTTGTTGGAGACATAAAACATTTAATGCTTTTCAAAGACTTTGAGTCTTCGAGAAGTGACTCCAAGTTGCTTAGGAATGTGACAATAATTAGGGGATGGGAATAGGCTAATGAGAAATGGTTTAGAAGAATATAGAATGGGTTAGAAGAGTCTAGTGGGTGAGAGAAAATAGGATTTTAATTAAAATAAAATTTATTATTTCAACCAAATAGGTGCAACTTGCATTTGTAGGAGAATGCAAGTGGGGGGTAGTTTAGGGATTTAAATAAATATTTGTTTATTTATTTAAAGGAGGAAAGGGGGTTAAATTAAATAAATGTTATTTATTTATTTAATTGATTTTAAAATGTGGGTTAGTGAATTAATTTAAATAAATTGAATAATTTATTTAATTAATAGGAGAAGAGGTTTAGGATGAAATTAACTGATTATTGATGGTTAAATAATCAAATAAATAGTAAATATTCATTTAAATAAGTGGAAAGATTTATGTGACTACATTTGCCCCTCTTTGAGATGGTGTGGTTTATCGCGTTGTTCCAAAGAAAGAAAGATAGGTATGAGAAATACGCCCTATAAATGTTAATTTAGTGGGTGGTATGCCTCCTCGAGAGATGGGCTGATTTTTTTTAAAAAATTCAGGCGATCTCTCAAAAAGGAGAAACAAGTTGGGGGAGGTAGAATAGAAGAAATTAAAAAGAATGGTGAAAGAATGGGAGAAAACTGAGTTAATATAGAGAAACAACAAGCTAGTGAGTACCCTTAGGTCATGCAAGAGATATGGTGCAAATGTGGTGTTTGTCCTTTTGATTGATACTATACAATTGATCAAAATTGGTTGGACAATCTAGTGCAATCGGTGGAATTGCCCTAGTCGAGTCAAAGCATGACAGTTGATGTCAGTTGTTCACTTGGATAGGATAAAGTTTGAGTAAGTAAATCAAAGTGAGTTGTTGTGACTTAGACAATTAATGTAATTGCTCGATGAAGTCAAGATAATGAAGCAAAATACTCATTGAGACTTAGACAATTGATGTAATTGTCCATTTTGATTGTGTTTGAATGGTTGATTAATTGATAGTGTTTGTGTTGTAGGTTGTTTGTGGTGAATCATAGCAGCCCCGTTGAGACTAGGTCATTGATGTAAATGCCTGTTGTAGTCTAGGATTGCCATAATTGATTACCTATTGAGACCCAAAGATACTTGATCAAAAAGTATCTATTGATAGTCTAGGTTGAAACTTAAGAAAGTTTATAACAAAACAACTGATATGTGAGTGTTGATATGTGTAGGAGGATCTTCTCATTTTATAGATGCAGGAGAGGCATCCTACCACATAGCGGCTATGAGAGCAGTTGATGGAGGCAAAGATAGATTGCATCTATGCGACTGGCCTATATGACATGATGTATTTACCCATGATTTAGATGAATCTTGGTCTACTGATGACCTTGGTAGAGTTATGGCACATTGAGAGATGTGCATTTCACTTGGCTATGGGAGATATGATAGTGACTTTGGAGGATGTATGGAGGATTCTGCACATCTCGATTAGGGGGGAGCTTGTTACATATGATCGGTACCTAGGGATGGCAATTGTGTAGAGGATATTCACTAATGATGTGTACATTAAGGATGGCTCGATAGCATGGGAGGATATAGAAACACTGTATGAGCCTCTACCATCAGTGTTAGCAGGGATCGTTGGGGGTTTACTATGCCCCGATCGACATTCACATAGATTAGCCATTGGTTGGGGCCATGTGATAGAGAAGATGATGACTGAGGGGACCTGCTATGCATGGGGGTCATGTGTGTTAGCACACCTATATAGGGACTTACATGAGGTACTGTATCGAGACACTAGATCACTAGGGGTAG
This sequence comes from Cryptomeria japonica, assembly GCF_030272615.1. Classification (NCBI taxonomy): domain Eukaryota; kingdom Viridiplantae; phylum Streptophyta; class Pinopsida; order Cupressales; family Cupressaceae; genus Cryptomeria; species Cryptomeria japonica. The sequence goes on along the minus strand of NC_081411.1, from coordinate 346,123,181 downwards.
GGATCACATTGCTACATGTTTGGGCTTGGAAGAACCTGCTAGTCACATGACTGATCAGCTTGAGGTTTAGGGTGATAGATTAGCCATATGCGTATATGTATGGAGGTATGATGAGCCAACCCCATATGGGGAAGTTGGAGCTTTAGCAGCGGGCTTTAAATGATTTAGATACAGTCATATGGAGGCCATACCATGAGTGTGAGCCCTGGGAGGATGATGGAGAGGTGCTACCATATGTATTTATGACAGATTTTTTGATTGGGTGTACATCCTACTCGATGGAGAGACAAGTTCTAGGGAGAGTGATGAGGCAGTTTGGGCAAAGGTAGAGTTTGCTGAGGGGTTCAGGGGAGTATGCATGGGTAGTGCGGGAGAGGTTTTAGTGGGGATCAGTGTTACCTTATGATCAGGCCTTGGTAGAGTTTTGGACCTTACAAGTGAGACCATGGTAGATGAGGCATGATATCGTGGATGCAATAGTGATAGAGGAGTACACACAGTATCATACCATGCATCTGATTCCATGCATTTTAGATCCTGTCAAGCCAATACCACCTTTTGAGGATGATAGGAGATGGGAACAAAGGAGGAGATGAGGTAGGGGTGGAGGAGGAGGAGATGGAGGAGAGGGAGGTGGTGGGGGCGGTTTTGGTGGAATAGGAGGAGGTGGAGGTGGTGGTGGTGGGGGATTTGGGGAATTTGGGGGTGGGGGTGGATTTGGAGGTGGAGGTGGTGGAGGACAATTATAGAGAAGTAGAGGGGGATGACCTTTACAACTATCACAGGGTCCACTTGTTGGTATTTTGGTATGGTTTTGTCATTGATGTCAACACCTACTGAAAACTAGCACTTTGGAGATCCAGCAACATTCACTGGCAAGCAAGTAACTATTGCACAGTTACTGGTATATGGTTCACTGATAGGATATAATGTTCACTGGCACTTCGAATGATATGGAAGACACTTGGTACTGTCAAAGACATCATGTCAACACTTTGTTTTGAAGAATGGATCATTGGTATATTCATATTTGCATATTTGCTTTTACCAGCAAATAGGTCCAAGTTATCGAGGGTTACATCAACAGGTTTATCTTTTCCAAATCAACATGGCACGCTATGGAAATGATTTATTATTGATGTAAATGCATTAAGCCGACATGTTTAATCGGTTATTGCATTGGATATTATATTGTTTGTAAAATGATTTTATTGTAATATCTTGTAGAGCCGACCTACTAAAATTGGTCTTAGGGTATGGTATAAATGTAAGATCTTATTTGTAAGATCAAGTGTGGAATGCGAAGAATGTCTATTGTGAAGGATATGCAAGATTAAGCAGAGCTATACATGAAGACAACATTTGAAGATAAAGCTAGGTTTTTGTGAAGACATATTAGCATTACACCGGTACTAAATTCAGCATATGAAGATGTTATTTTAAGCAATACATTCTTATTGGATTTAACCATCCAACTGTAGTCAGTGTGACTCCTATTTGTGTTTGAGCAGTGAGCTCTAGGTGCTTGGCCTTTCTACATGTGCAGACCCCATTTATGTACACTTACTATCTATAGTAGTATCATCTCATTGTGGGTAAGGTTTCCCACCATGGTTTTTCCACTTACAGGGCTTCTACGTACAAATATTGGTGTCACATGTTGTGGATGATTTTATGTTTTGATTTCATGCATTAATCTTTACCGGTATTGCATTTATCTATTAAATCCATACATTGGTATATCAGACTATCTCACTGGTATTAAAGTAGTAATTGATTAAGTTGTTTTTGGTTTAAAGTTTGAGACAATTGATTCACCCCCTCCCCCCCTCTCAGTTGTCCCCGGGACCTAACACCACTTATATAGGGAGCAACTAGAGTAGGAGGTAGGGATGTTGGTGGGGGAGAGGAGCCTATGGAGATGGGAGGGGGAGCCATAGGTGGAGGAGAGGATCCTATGGAGATGGGAGGAGGAGTGACAGGTGGAGGAGAGGGAGATTTGTGGGAGTATATGATATTGCACTTGCAAAATTGACTGATAGCAGCCAAGGCATGGTTGGAGGATAGGGATGTGGAGATTGCAACAAGGGATGTCTAGATATTTGCATGGAAGGTTGAACTGACTGTAGTGATGCGAGAGAGAGATGATCTGGTGGACAAATTAAGGGAGGTGTAGAATAGAGGACGAGTGGTAGCGAGAGGACAAGGTCCGACTGGGGAGGTGCTGAGGGAGATGTAGAGAGCTTAGGAGGAGATAGATTGCTGGCAGGGATTATATGAAAAGATGGTACCGAGTAGTCATCGGGCACTAAGCTATTCCTAGATTTGGTGAGCATGAGCAGAGTAGTCTCAAAGGGTTCAGAGAAGTGTTGGCATTATGGGTCCTCCTCGGTGAGATAGTGAGGGTGGTGGGGGTGCAGGGGGTGGAGCAACATTTGGCTAGAGTGCTATTTGAGAGTGTCTATGCACTTTTTTCATTGTTATTTTAGACTGTGACTTGGATGGCTCTTGGTAGCTGGTATATTTTGACATCGTTGTACTCTGATACATGTATTCTTTGTTGATGTGATATATGATGCTATATATGAGTAGATCTCATGTTTCGTGATGATATGATATGCATATATATGATGACATGTATGTTTTTTATGCAGGATGATGTTTATGAGTAATGCTTAGATGCATGTTAGGATGATATTCTTTCTATATGTACATTGATGATGAGATGATTCCTATATGCATGCTATGGATGATTTTGCTAATCATGTGGATGTAGGTTAATAGATGGATAATACTTTTGTAATGATATTAATGTGATGCAATGATGTTGCATGCTAAATGATGTGATGAGTAATGTGGTAATGATATTGTGATAGATAATACTTGTTCATGTTGATTACATGATATGATGATGATATGAGTTAATGATGCATGTTGTTAAGATGAATCTAAGTGAATCAATATGTTTATACAAATATTATGTATGCAACTAGATGAATGCACTTAAATGGATGAACGAAGAGGAAGGAGAAAATTTAGAGGAAGAGGATCAAATTTTGAGTTTCAAGAAGAGAGCAGTCAAGACTCCTCAAGGAATGACAACAACAACAAAGGAAAATTCAGAGGTAGATGGCCTAATTTTAGAGGTAGATCATCAAGAAGAGGAGCAGGACCAATAAAATGTTTTAGCTGCAACCAAGAGGGACACATTGCCAACAAATGCCTAGAGAAGATGGGGTCTAGATCCCAAGGAGAAAGGAGAGCCAACCTAACCCAAGAATTAGATTACCAAGGTAGTAGTAAACCTAATTCATATGGTTATCTAGAGATAGGAGAGACACTAATGTTGAGAAAAACCCTCTTGAAGGTACCAACACCTATGGAGCCACCTCAGAGGAAGTCTATTTTTCGCACCACTTGCCAATCAGTAGGAAAGGTATGTAAAGTTTTGGTTGACTCAGGGTCTACTAAGAATTTTGTGTCAATAGAAATGGTAGAGAAGTTGAAATTGAGGAGGATACCCCATCCATACCCCTATAAGGTGTCTTGGCCCACAAAGGGATAACAAACACTTGTAGAGGAGTAGTCATGGGTAGAATTCCAAATAGGTGTTTGTATTTTGGTATGGTTTTGTCATTGATGTCAACACCTACTAACACTTATCAACTCTGGCACTTTGGAGAATCAGCAACATTCACTAGCAAGCAAATAACTCATGCACAGTCACTGGTATCTAGTACACTGGCAAGATATAATGATCACTAACACTTGGAATGGCATGGAAAACACCTGGTTATGTCGAAGACATTGTTTAATCACTTTGTCTTGAAGATTTGTTCATTAGCATATTCGTATTTGTATATTTGTTGTTACTGGCAAATAGGTCCAAGTTATACATCAACAGGCTTATCTAATCCAGATCAGCATGGCATGCTATGGAGATGATGTATTATTGTTGTAAATGCATTAAGCCGACATGTTGAATTGGTTATTGCATTGAGCATTAATTTATTTATAAATTGATTTTATTATACTAACCTTTAGAGCCGACCTACTAAAATTTGTCCTAGGTTATGATATAAATGTAAGATCTTATTTGTAAGATCGTATGTGGAATGTGAAGAAGAAATTGTGAAAAGGTATATGCGAGAATAAGCAGAGCTATACACGCAGACATCATTTGAATGTTGAAGGAAGGTTTTTGTGAAGACAATCAGAACTACACCAGTACTGAATCCAACATAGAAGATGCTAATTTAAGCAATACACTCTTATTGGATTTAACCATCCAATTGTAGTTAGTGTGACTCCTATTTTGTGTTTGAGTAGTGAGCTCTAAGCGCTTGGCCTTTCTCCATGTACAGACCCCATTTGTATACACTTACTATATGTAGTAGTATTATCTGATTGTGGGTAAGGTTTCTCACCGTGGTTTTTCCCCTCACAGGGTTTCCACGTAAAAATATTGGTGTTATGTGTTGTGGATGTTATTGTCTTTTTGTCTCATGCATTAATCCTTATTAGTATTGCAATTAACTAATAAAATTGTCTACTGGCATAAGAATCTGGTTTACCGGTATTGAGTATATAAGCTGGTTAAGTTATTTTTGGCTTGAATTTAATAGATAGCTGATTCACCCCCCCTCTCAGTTATCTCTGGGACCTAACAATAGGTGCATATAAAGATAAGTTTTTTTTTTGATGTTGTTAACATGGATGCATGTCACCTTTTGTTTGGAAGACCATGGCAGTATGTTCTCAAAGCACACCATTATGGCTTTAGGAATACCTATTCCATCACAAAGAATGACAAGGTCATTGAGCTACTACCCCTGATTGAGAACAATGAAGAATAGAAAGAAATTGAGTCCAAAGTGATGATGATGGAGGGAAAACCATTCCTCAAGGAGATAAAGATGGGAGAAGGAATATGCTTTGTATTGCTTCCAATACCAACCTCAAAGGATAATCCTGTTGTAGATGAAAGAACAAAAGGAAAGGACAAGGATCTCAGTCTGGAAGTGAAGGAAATCATTGGCAGATACCAAGGCATAATTACAGATGGAGTGGCAAGGAGTTTTATGCCAATGAGAGAGATCAGTCATTGTATTGACTTGATCCCAGGGGCTACATTTCCTAACAAGGCTGCATACAAACTCACACCACAACAAAATGAGGAGATGGCAAGGCAGATTCAAGAGTTGCTAGATTTTGACCTGATTGGAAAGAGCCTTAGCCCATGTGCAGTCCCTATAGTTTTGGCACCCAAAAAGGATGGAACCTAGATTTGTACTGACTTAAGAGGTCTCAACAAGATCACTATAAGGTATAGATTTACAAAGCCTAGGATAGAGGCTTTTCTTGATTGTTTGGGGGATGCAAAATATTTTTCTAAAATTGATTTAAAGAGTGGATACCACCAAATTAGAATTAGGCCTGGTGATGAGTGGAAAATAGCCTTCAAAACAAATGAAGGGTTGTATGAGTGGAAGGTTATGCCATTTGGTTTGTCTAATTCCCCATGTACATTCATGAGACTCATGAATGAATTTTTGAATGAATTCATAGGGAAGTACATTCATGAGACTCATGAATGATTTTTTAAAAGAACACTTGAGGCATCTAGACATGGTTTTGAAAAAGTTGAGTGAAGAGGAATTGATGATCAATATTGAGAAGTGTTTGTTCATGCAAGAAGAGCTCATCTACCTTGGATTTATGATCTCTAAAGGTCACTTGAAGATGGATCAGGATAAGGTAAATGCTATTCTTTCTTGGCCTACTCCTAAGACTATTGGTGAAGTTAGATGTTTCCATGGATTAGCCACATTTAATAGAAAGTTCATAAGAGGTTTTAGTTGGATATGTGCTCCAATGTTGGAAACCATAAAAGGTGGTCAAAAGTGAAGGTTTTCTTGGACAAAGGAGGTAGATGAGGCATTTGAAACTCTCAAAAAAAAGGTAGCTCAACAACTGGTACTTGCTTTACCTGATTTTAACAAAGTGTTTCAGATTGAATGTGATGCTAGTCATGTGGCCATAGGAGCAGTCATAAGTCAAGAAGTCAGACCTATAGCATTCTTTAGTGAAAATATCAATGAGGTAAAGAGAAAATATTCTTCTTATGACCTATAAATATATGCACTAGTTCAAGCTTTAAAAATATGGAGGCACTATCTACTACCAAAGGAATTTTTGGTCTATACTGGCAACCAAGCCTTGAGTTAAACCATAGGCATATGAAGTGGGTAGAATCCCTACAAGCCTATACCTTTTCCATAAAAAACAAAAAAGGAGTAGCCAACAAAGTGGCTGATGGATTGAGTAGGAGAGTGCTAACCATATCTGAAACCCAATTAGTAATCATTGGGATTGATGCAATGAAAGAGATGTACACTGCAAATGAGGACTTTAAGGAGATTTACAAGGCATGTACTAAATTTGATGAAAGGTATCATGTGGAGTTTTTTGATTTTCTGATCCAAGATGGACTTCTTTTCAAAGGTGGGAAATTGTGCATACCAAACTGCTCAATGAGGACTAATATCATCAAGAAAAAGAATAGTGAAGCTATGACAGTATATTTTGGTTTGGACAAGACACTTGAATTGGTAAGGAGGCACTACTTTTCGCCCAAATTGTACATTGATGTAAGAAAGTTTGTAGAAGCATGCACCATTTGCCAAAAGGAAAAAGGAAGAAGCACTAATGTTGGTCTCTATCAACCCTTACCCATTCCCTCAAGACCTTGGGAAACTATGTCAATAGAATTTGTAATGGGTTTACCTAGGACACAAAAGGGGTTTGACAGTGTATTTGTGATAGTGGATAGGTTTAGTAAAATGACACTTTTCTTGCCATGTAAGTCCACTAGTGATGCAGTTTATGTTAGGACCCGGAGGCAACTAAGAGGATGGTGTGAATCAGTTGTCTATTAATTTCAACCCAAATATAACTTAATTAAACTTGATGCATAATACGGGTAAACAAAATTTAATGTCGGTTGATAGTTTAATAGTTAATAACAATACCGGTGAAACTTTATGCATGAAACAGAAAGACAAATAACATCCACAACACATAACACAGATATTTGTATGTGGAAACCCTATAAGGGGAAAAACCATGGTGGGAAACCTTACTCACAATCAAATGATACTACTGCAAATAGTATGTGTGTACAAATGGGGCCTGCACATGCAGAAAGGCCAACTTCCTAGAGCTCACTGCTCAAACACAAAATGAGAGTCACACTAACTACAATTGGATGGTTAAATCCAATGATAATGTACTACTTAAAATAACATCTTCATATGTTGGATTCAATACCAGTTAAACTTTGATTATCTTCTTCATACCTTCCTTGAATATTCAAATGATGTTTGTGTGAATAGCTTTGCTTATATTTGCATATACAATATTTCCTTACCACTTCCACACTTCTTACATAATCTCACAAATGAGATCTTACATATATACCAAAACATAAGACCAAATGTGTAGGTTGGATCACTAAGAATATTACAATTAAATCAATTAAAAATGAATCATTATTCCATGCATCATATCGCCTCAATGCATTTACAATAGTAACCAAATAATAAATCATCTCCATAACATTTTGTGCTGATCTGGAATAGATAAGGCATGTCGATCCATAACCTAGACCAATTTGCTAGTAACAACAAATATGCCAACTCGATGAGACCAATAACCAAATCATTGAAACCAAGTGTCCAAACCATGTCTTCGACATAACAAAGTAATCTCCAGATGAGAACAGATCATCCTCGGTGTTGGTGAACAATATAACCTACTAGCGAACCAGATACTGGTGACTATGCATAAGTCACTGAACTTGTCGGTGAACATAACCAAGGATCTCCAAATGATAAGTGTTGATAAGTGTTGACAAGTGTTGACATCAATGACAAAACCAATGCAACACATCCTTAACACCAACAATCTCCCCCTTTGGCATTAATGGAAACACAAGATGGAATAACATCTAAGTGCCAAAGTTAGAATGCCAAAAACCAAAACCCAACAATCTCTCAAAGAGATCAATTACCATAAACCAAAATACAGATGGATAGAGTAATAATCCCTCCCCCAATGAATAATCTCTCCCCAAAGGGTAATAGATATCTCTCCCCCTTTGACATAAAATTCCAAAGCAACACAAATACCAAATACAACCACTTCATAGAACTAATTACAAATACCAATTGTTATAACCAACTACTCCCCCCGAGAAGTAGCTCTCCTCCACCAAAGCCAAAAAAACATTTTTCTGTTAATTTCTGTCGGTTTGATGCCAATCTCCAATTGACTAAGTCTCTACTAGTGAGGGTATTACCCCAAGATGCTCTCTGATATATTCAAAATTTTCCTGAGGAAAAGGCTTAGTAAAGATATTTGCAATCTTCTCTTTAGTATTCACATAAACCAATTTCACTTCCTTTGCTTCAACATTCTCTTTCAAAAAATTGTATTTGATAGAAATATGTTTAGTTTTAGAGTGAAATACCAGATTCTTAGATATATCAATTGCTACTAAATTATCACAATAACTGATTATAGGCTCTTTGCATTTTACCTTTATGTCCTTCAACATTTTCTTAATCCATAATACCCGAGTACAATTAGTTGTTGTTGCAACATATTCTGATTCTGCTATTTATAGTGATGCACAACTCTGTTTCTTGCTCAACCATGAAATAAGTCTACTACCAAGAAAGAATGCTCCACCAGTGGTTCTCTTTTAGTCATCTACATCTCCTTCCCAATTAGCATATGTGTATGCACATAAATCAAAATTTTCATCTTTAGGATACCATAAACCAAGATTTGTTGTGCCTTGTAGATATCAGAAAATCCTTTTCACTGCTGATTCATGATTTTATTTAGGATTACTTTGAAATATTGAAACAATACATACTACATTCATAATATTAGGTCTTGTTTGTGTCAAATATAGTAAACCTCCAATCATAGATTTGTACCTTGTCAGATTAACAAGAGTTGAATCATCCTTCAATGATAGTTTATTAGTTGTAGTCATAGGAGTACTTACTGGTTTAGAGTTTTCCATACCAATTTTTTTTAGTAGTTCCTTCAAATACTTTGTTTGACATATGAATATACCTTTATCAGTCTGTGAAATCTATAATCCATACCAAATTCTTCCTGCATCTTATTAGAAAAGTCTTTACACAATCCATCTTCTCCTCCAAAAATGATATCATCAACAAAAACTTCAATAACCAAGATGTCATCATTAGTCACTTTGAAATATAAGTTGCTATCAACATTACCTTTAGTGTAACCAAGCTTCAAAAGATATTTGTCCAATCTAGCATACCAAGCTATAGGAGCTTGCTTCAATCCATATAAAGCTTTCCTTAACTTGCATACCATATCTTTGTCATTTGTGAAAGAAAATCCATTAGGCTACTCAATGTGAACTTCCTCTTCAAGATCACCATTCAGAAATGCACATTTAACATCCATTTGATATACTTTATAGTTCTTGTGTGCTACAAATTCTATAAATACTCTGACTGCCTCAATTATAGCTACCAGTGTAAAGATTTCATTATAATCAATTCCTCCTTTCTGTGAATATACCTTACACACTAATCTTGCTTTGTTTCTGATTACCTTACCATCTTCATTAAGTTTATTTCTGAATATCCATTTAGTTCTAATTACATTTTTGTTCTTAGGACGAGGAACCAATGTCCATGTGTTATTCTTTTCAATTTGTTCCAATTCATCTTCCATAGCTTTAATCCAATGTTTATCTTCACATGCCTCAGAAATAGATATTGGTTCAATTTGAGAAATTAGACATACCTCTTCATTTTCTAGCCTTCCTTTTGTCACAACTCCTTGATACTTATTCCCAATTATCTGATTTTCAAAGTGATTTAGTCTAACATACCTGGCTGTATTCACTTGTTGTTGTTCTTCAGTCACTGTGGAATTCTTAGATGATGTCGGTGTGAATGGATCAACATTTTGTACCAGTGTATTCTATATAGGTTCAGAGTCCATAGACCTTGAATCTCTTCCAAACTATTCACCAATCTTTACATTTGTACTCTCAATGATTTTCTGCAATCTTTTATTAGAACATCTATATGCCTTGCTCTTAGATGAATAACCAAGAAATATTATTTCATCACTTCTAGGATCAAATTTACCAACATAATCATCTCTCCTAATGTAACATTTGCTTCCAAATATTCTAAAATATTGAAGAGTAGGAGTATTCCAAACCATAGCTCATGAGGGGTCTTACTGGTTTCACCTTTGATGTGAACTCTGTTGAATGTGTAAACCATTGTATTCACTGCTTCTCTCCAATACACATGAGGTAGGTTTGCTTCTGATATCATGCTTCTAGCTGCATCTACAATAGTTATGTTCTTCCTTTCCACAACTCCATTTTGTTGGGGTGTCCAAGGTGCTGATAGTTGTCTTGTGATTCCATTCACTTCACAAGATGTATTAAATTCTATAGATGTGAATTCACCTCCTTGATTTGATCTTAAACATTTGATTTTCTTACCAGTTTCATTCTCTACTATTGCCTTGAATAGTTTGAATTTCCCAAAAGCTTATAATTTCTCCCTGAGAAAAGTAACCCAACACATTCTAGAATAGTCATCAATGATTAGCATAAAATATCTATCTCCTTGTAGACTTCTAGTTCTTTCCAGACCACATAAATCAGTATGAATTAAATCAAGAACATTATTGGATTTCTTTAGAATACTCTTAAAAGTTGTTCTAACTTGCTTTCCAAATTGACATTCCTTACATATTGGATTTTGAGGTTTTACAATCTTAGGCAAATCCCTTACTCCCTTAGTTGTACTGATTTTTACAATGTAATCAAAATTCACTTGACAAAGTCTTTTATGCCATTACCAACTTTCATCAATATTTGCAATCAAGCATGTCCTCTCGTTGTTATTCAAATGAAAGATATTACCTCTAGTCTAATTACCAATTGCAATTTCCAAACCACTTTTGTTCAAGATTTTGCATTTACCATTCTTGAATGGTAATTGAAATCCCTTTTCAACTAATTGACCAACACTCAAAAGATTATGCTTCAAACCTTCAACATAATAAACATTGTTAGTATTGTGCTTACCATCAAAAGATATAGTGCCTTTTCCTCTAATCAAACAAGCTTTATCATCTCCAAATCTTACTAGACCTCCATTGTATTCCTGAAAAGTTAAGAATTTACTTTTATCACCAGTCATATGATGTGAACATCCGGAATCAATGATCCATTCATCATTTTCTTCAATTTTAGATGCTAGGGCCTACTCTACCAGTTGTACAATAGTTGTTGGTTGATCTTTTGTTATAGCAACAAAAGCTCATCCATTGTCTGTCAGTTCCTCATCAGAATCATTAGTAGCTCCTTCATCAACATAGTAACATGATTTGTCTCTATTCTTCTTAAATTTGTATCCCTGATATTCAAGGTTAGTCTTATATGTTCTTTTAGCTTCTTCTCTCAATCTTGCATGTCTATCAGGACACCTAGATGCCACATGACCAATTCTATTGTAGTTAAAACATTTAAATGGTGCTTTACCTTCATACTTACTTCCAACTAGACCTTTAGGTTGCAAATAGTGCTTCAAGATCTTCAAGTTCTTTTGCATAAAGTGATTTCCAATCAGATTTCTCAGATGATGATGATGGTGCTTTGAAAGCTAAATCTATCTTAATAGTAGCAACATGACCAAATTCCTCAAGCTCAAAAGTTGATAGTTTTCCAACCAAAGTATCTCTAGATACCGATGCATTAGGTATTGTTCTCAACTCATTAATAGCAGTTACTTTTATTTTGTATGTCGGTGGCAATGCTCTTAAAACTTTAGAAACAATCTCAACTTGACTTAAGGATCCTCCACAACATTGTATACCCAAAATAATTTCATTAACTCTTTCCATAAAAGTAGAAATTCTTTCATCTTCTTCCATTTTTAGATTTTCATACCGGACCTGGAAGCATTCCTATTTTGCAATTTTGACAGTGGTATCACCTTCATACAATGTATCCAATTTATCCCAAATAGCTTTAGCAGTAGATCAGTCTAATAGTCCCATGATTTTATGATTTGACAATGCGCTCAAAAGTGCTTCTCTTTCTTTGCAATCATTCTCCTGATCTTTAGCCAAGTTAGGTGGATTAGGTTGACTCTATGTAGGACCAACATAGTCATTCTTTGTAACATCCCATATGTCTCTTCCAATGCAATTCAGATGTGTCTTCATTCTGATCTTCCATATACCATAGTTAGTTCCATCAAGTTTAAGACTGTCCTTCTTGAAATAGTGAGTTTCCATAGAATCTCCTCAAGCTGTTAAACTTTTACAAAAAGAGGACTTAGCTCTCATACCAATTGTTAGGACTCGGAGGAAACTAAGAGGGGGGATGAATTAGTTGTCTATCAATTTCAACCCAAATATAACTTAATTAAACTTGATGCATAATACCAGTAAACCAAACTTAATTCTCATTGACAGTTTAACAATTAATAACAATACCGGTGAAACTTAATGCATGAAACAAAAACACAAATAACATCCACAACACATAACACAAATATTTGTATGTGGAAACCCTATAAGGGGAAAAACCACAGTGGGAAACCTTACCCAAAATTAGATGATACTACTGGAGATAGTATGTGTGTACAAATGGGGTCTGCACATACAGAAAGCCCAACTGCCTAGAGCTCATTGCTCAAACACAAAATGAGAGTCACACAGACTACAATTGGATGGTTAAATCCAATGGTAATGTATTGCTCAAAATAGCAGCTTCATATGTTGGATTCAATACCGGTTAAGCTCCGATTATCTTCCTCATACCTTCCTTGAATCTTCAAATGATGTCTGCATGAATATCTCTTCTTATATTCACATATACAATATTTCCTTACCACTTCCACACTTATTACATAATATCACAAATGAGATCTTACATATATACCAAAACCTAAGACCAAATGTGTAGGTTGGTTCACTAAGAATATAAAAATTAAATGAATTACAATAGAATCAATATGTGATGCATCATGTCAGCTCAATGTATTTACAATAATAACTAAACAATAAATCATCTTCACAACGTGTCGTGCTGATCTGGAATAGATAACACATGTTGGTCCATAACCTAGACCAATTTGTTAGTAATAGCAAATATGCCAACTCGATTAGACCAATAACCAAATAATCAAAACCAAGTGTCCAAACCATATCTTCGACATAAACAATTAATCTCTAGATGATAATAGATTATCCTCAGTGCTGGTGAACAATATAACCTTCTGGTGAACAAGATACCGGTGAATGTACATAAGTCACTAAACTTGCCGGTGAACATAACCAAGGATCTCCAAATGATAAGTGCTGATAAGTGTTGACAAGTATTGACATCAATGACAAAACCAACGCAACACATCCATAATACCAACATCTTATATAGCAGATTTATTTTTTAGACAAGTAGCAAGTATTCATGGACTTCCATTGAACAGAGTGTCTGAGAGGGATCTCAAATTTGTTGGCCATTTTTGGAGAACTCTATGGAGGAAAATTGGCACCAATTTATCCTTCTCATCAACCTATCATCCACAAATGGATGGGTAGATAGAAGCAATAAATCGGTCATTAGGGAATTTGTTGAGATGTCTTACAAGGAAGCATGGTGAGAAGTGGGACTCAATCTTACCTCAGGCTGAGTTTGCCTACAAAGACACCATAAATAGAAGCACATGAAAGTCACCATTTCAGATTGTGTATGGGTTGCATCCAAGAGGAGTATTGGAGTTGAGAAAACTACTCCATATGGATCCGATAAGTGCAGATGGTGAGAGGTTTGCTGAAGCCATAAAGGAAGTTCATGAGAAGGTCAAAATACAACTTCAAAAGTCATCAGAAAAATATAAAGAACATGCAGATTAGAAAAGGAAAGAGGTATAGTTTCAATTTGGAAATTTGGTTTGGGAAAATTTGAAGAAGGAAAGGTTGCCCAAGGGAAAGCACACTAAACTCATGTAGAGGAAAGTAGGACCATGTCAAATCTTGAAGAATTTTGGCACCAGTTCTTATGAAATTCAATTACCATCAGACCTTGTCATATCTCCTATTTTTAATGTTTGTGATCTATCTCTTTTTAAAGGTGACTCTAATGCAGTTAACTCATAGTAGGACCTCAAAGATGCATTAGATATAGATCTTCCCAAACATGAGCCACCTTAGATTGAAAAAATGTTGGACACCAAGATTGTAAAGAAGACTAGGAACAATGAGTAAAAATAGTACTTGGTCAAATGGAAAGGAAAACTAGACTCTGAAGCCATTTGGTTGGATGAAGGTCAGATCAAGAAGCATGGCACTACATTACATGACCTCATCTCAAGTGGACTTGAGATTCATTCACCCCAAGAGTATGGTGCAGGAGCACCTCATAAATAAGATGATAAGAGAAATAAAGGCTAAAGGTCACACATGGGATTGTGACCTTTCCAACTATCTAATAGGGTAGTCTTGTTAGTTTGATTTTTGTAATAAACCCCACCTTGTCACCCAATGACATGGATTTGGCAAATTTATAAACCACCATGGGAACATGGGACTAGGGGTATTTGGTTGAGTATTTTATAGGTTTTTATGTGTTGGAGATTTCTTAGGAAGGTTTAGGACATATTGAAACATCTCAAGGTAGGCGGATTTAATATGTGTCAAAAGTTGCTCAAAATTAACAACTTTTAATGACAACTTTTGGTTGCAAATAGAAAATTCTTTCCAAAGATCACCTCAGATTAAAAGGTGGTTTATAACCATTGAGGAATGTATAAAATTTCATTCTTGATCATCATTGGGGGCAGAGAATGATTTTGTAAACATTTGGCATCATTGAAGTAATACAATTTTGAGAATTTCCTGCAATTTTGTTATTCTACATGGTGCATGGTACTCTACAGATGTTTTTGGATTAGGAAACCACTAGGATGTGTTAGAGTGGCAAATAACCTTTTATATGAATCAATTTTGGGGTCCTAATTCATCAAGATAAGGAAGAACCCTATAATTTCTTGGAAGTAGTCTATACTTGACAGTTTTGCCTAGGGTTTTGGAAAGAAATGACTTCATCTTGTTGATCCTTCATTAATGGTTCATGGATTTAGAAGGGATGCAAGTGAGGCTATTTTATTTTAGGATGTTCAAGGCCTTTTGAAATTTAGTACAAGTTGGAGGCGAGGGTTTCATGCATTAAGGTGGGCAACTCCATGTGGCCACCATGTATGTGTAAGCAAACATGTCTCACATCAGGGGTTAGAGGTCTGATCATGGCCTACAACTTAGGAATTGGTTTATTTTAAATTTCATAAGAGTTTTATTTGAGCTGGGTTGGTGAGTTAAGGTTTATGTCTACACACTCCTTTGTAAAATAGGCCTAACTGGGGCTATTAGGTCTCCTAACCAAAATAGGGCTTGGATTCTTGTGTTCCTAACTGGTTAGAACCCTTAGGATATTTTTGTAACTCCCAAAAGGGTATCCAAATCTATGATTTTTTGTTTTGATTCTTTTGGGTAAATAAGGAGTTAAGTGCAGAAAACCGGTCTGGCAAGGCTACTAGGATTAGCAGGCCTTGTTACAGCAGCTACCTAAACCGGTAGAGGGAACCTGAATTTAATGATTGAAGGAGGTCTCCCTAACCTAGGGGATGTCAAAAAAAACCTTAAATATCCATTTCTGCATTGGAGAAGGGACCAAACCATTGTTGGCCATAGGATCCTTAGGAGCCTCTTGAAGACCTTATGGGATGCTCAATGAAAGAGACCTTGTGACGAAGTCCTTTTGGAAGAAAGAGATGTGGGACTTGTCAAACTGATATTTCTTAATCCCTTGTAGAGTTGTGTGATTGCTAGGGTCCTTGGTGTGCTCTTGGATTAGGGGAACCTATCCTATGCCTATACCAGGGCTCTGCATCATAAATATTTGTTTATTTATTTAAAGGAGGAAAGGGGGTTAAATTAAATAATTGTTCTTTATTCATTTAATTTATTTTAGAATGTGGGTTAATCAATTAATTTAAATAAATGAAATAATTTATTTAATTAATAGGAGAAGAGGTTTAGGATGAAATTAACTGATTATTGATGGTTAAACAATCAAATAAATAGTAAATGTTCATTTAATTAAGTGGACAAATTTATATGACTACGGTTGGCACTTGATTCATTTGGTCAAGTTGATTTTGCACAGAAGAATATTGAGTAGCTGAGCAGTTTTGAGTTGATGTATGTTGCATCTCAGAAGTTAAGGAAGGAATTGAAGACAAGCAAGTTATTAAGCAGGCCATTCTGGTTTTGTAGTAGCTTGCACCAGAATATAAGGTAGATTAAATTGGTAGTCCATCTAGAAAACTAAAAGGTTTGATTGAGCATATTTCCAAAGATTTTAAAACTCTTCAACATGCATCAAACCGACTATTGATTGAGCAGAATAATGTAGCCTGGAAAGTCACTTGTGATAGCATGATTTCATCTGACAAGGCCAAGCTGACAGATGAGATATCAAAGATTGATGTGGCTCTAAATGGGTGTATAAAAATATATAGGTCTTGTACTAACACCGATAAACTAAAAGTGGACCTTGAGGTGAAATTGAAGGTGGAAAAGGCTCGGTTAGATCTTCTAGCTAATAGTTTTGATGGCACTCAGACACTGACCAGTACCATTGATGGTCATATTTTGATTACAGAGTGAGATTTATCAGTTAGAGAAGGACATGGATAGGCTAATCTAGCGTGCAAGAGAATTAAGAGGTTTGGTGAGTCCCTGGTTGAACACTCTGTTACTTCACAAGGGGGAAAGCATAGAGCTAATAAATAAACCTTCTCTGGCAAACCTATCAAAATAAGACCTTCATGCATATAGTCTTAATGGTTTTGTATCCATTTTGAGAACATTGAAGACAAGTTGGGATGCATATTTAGGATTTTTGAAGAATTCTTACCTTGATATTTCCAAGTATATCTAGATTTGGTAATCACATTTTGGTTTGTACAGAATTTGATTTCTTTCATTCATTTTCCCCAGCTTTGGCATTGTTGTCAAAGGGGGAGAGGTTGATGTGAAAAATGTCTAGGGACATGAGAAGTAATGTATAGCTCAGGGGGAGCAGTCATTCAATAGTTTTTTAGATCAATTTTGGAGTTTTTAGCAGGGAACTAGAACATCCCAGAACAACACTTCATAAATACATTTTTCACATGAGTGGTGCCATCAATGCCAAAGGGGGAGATTATTGGCAATTGACACTCATCTAGCTTAGTTGTGTTGTCATTGATGGAAACATGCACTATTTTGGGTTGGTCACTTAATCAGTACTCACTAATATTCATTGTTTGGCAACCAACATTCAGTCATCCAACACATAGGGAACTGACACCGGTATGAAAGGGAAACCAACAATCTAGGAATCGATATATGAGGCCGACATAGGAGATTGATCGAGCAGGTCTACACAGAAATGATCGAAGGCATTGATCTTGGAGTTTAATGAATTTTTATTTTTTTAGGCCGACATGTAAATAAATTGTAATATCTTTGTAAGCCAACATAAGGCATTTATGTTTGTGTTTGGGAAGGGTATTTAAGTCAGTTCAGTTATGTTATTTTGATAATGAATAAGGATACATAAGAAGGCAATGGGATATAATAATATAATGTTGTATGAGTAATCTTGATCCACAAAATACGAATGTAATATTTTGTAGTCGGTCTTGGAATTTGGTTTAGAGGTTTGGGAAGCGAAGCAAGATACCAATAAGGAAGGATGCAACGTAAATCGGTATAGACTCTACTTTAACTAGAACTCATTGAGCATAGAAAATGCACTCTTAGAGTTCAAAATTTTGTTTGTAACTCCATATGTGGTGTTTGTAGTCAGTGAGGCTCCTTTTGTGATGAGAAGTGTACTCTAGGCTATTGGCCTTCCTGCATGTGCAAGCCCCTATTGTAATATTTATTCATCTGGCCAGTGGATAGATATTCTGGGTCTCTAATCTCACTGTGGTTTTTCCTCTTTGAGGTTTTCCACGTATAAATATTTTTGTTATGGTGTATGCTCTTGCGGTTGCTTCATTTCTATTTGTTGTTATATTCTTTCATGTTTACTGGTTACTGAATTGCATTGTTAATAAGGTTAGAATTGATTATATCGACATAAAATTGATTCACCCCCCTCTTAGTGTTCTTGGATTCCAAGAGGACCTTTCTAAATGTGAGGTTGAGTCTTTGGAGAAGGCTGACTTCCTTTCCAATCTGATGTAGGTGTTGGACCAGCTCAACACTAATAAAACTACCTATGTTTTGATAGGGAAAAAGGAGAGAGAAGGATTGCATGAAAGAAGGGAAATAAATCTTGCACCTAGACTGAAAGTTGATCTACCCCCACTTGTAATTGTAGAGAATGTCAATAAAACTACCCAAAAGATACAGAAGTTTCTATGTAAGTCTAGCTCTCTAAGACTATGTCAAGGTTGGAATTCTTAACAATGGTAGATGAACAAACAATGTTCTCACATGCCACTCTAAGAGGAGTCAACACTATCACAGACATTAAGAAAACAAGAAAAGATGTATTCACACAAATAGGTAAAAAGATACACAAATTTGCATGAACTGAAGATAAGTAAGGAAAGCAAATTTTATTAATATAGAGACAATGTGATTTTAAAATGGTAGAAATCATAGATTAATATAAGAGAAAAGAAGAGAAGATCCTATAAACAGGTTACAAAATTGCCTTTATAGTTCAGACACAACTGAGATGATTACAACTGATGAAAACCCTAACCCTAACAAGGTTTAGGTAGAAATATGTCTAAAGGGGGAGAAGATCATATTGATAGATCTAATAGCATGTTGGAACAATCTTTTGGAAGATGTCCCTTAGCCTCGAAAAAAGAAAAAAACACCCCTTCATGAAGTAATCTCTATCGGCAAGCATGGTCAAGAACACTGGCAAGGACAAAAGATCTTTGTTTTGCATTGAAAAATCATTATGGAATTAAAAAAATGGCACTTAGGGTCACATATGGAGTAATGGCATACAAATCTAGTGGTTAGAGTGAGATCATGTCCAAAATTAGGCATTGACTGAGCACAAAACATCATCAACCATCGGGTCAACAAACCCCACCTACAGAGCATTCAAAACCCAATGACTACCATGAATTTGAAACTCCAGCATTGATCTAAGAGATTCATGTGAAGATGAATGCATGAGATCTTTCTATGTAGGTGTCCATTAGGCTCAATTGGTGATTAAAACACAACCATCAAATTGGGCCTTTATGAAGATCTCATGGTCACAAATTGATGACGTTGCATCTTGGATTCACACTTTTCTTATTGTGTTTGACTACTGAGCATCCTTGTATACCACACAAGATAACACTCTAAGCCTTAGTTAATTCCTTATCCCATGGGTCCTTTCATGTCTTTTTTTTACCTCAACAGATAAGAGGGTTTGACCCTCTTCTTCCTTGGGTCTTATCTTCCAGGCTTCTCTTATTTCTCTTTGTTGTACTGATAGTGTGCATGTCTTCACTACATGGGATAATAATTTATGCTTATTTCTTCTATCCTCTTTATCCCATGGCCCTTTCTTGTTGGCCTTTTCACCCTAGAGGATAAGGGAAAAAATACGTCCGCGTGTGTGTTTCTTATCCCACAACATCTATTGAGACTTTGTTAACTTTTTTTTCCATGGATTTCCATTGTGATGAATACTAAGAGGGGGGTGAATTAGTATACCCAAAAAATTTACCAAACACTTAAGTAGTTTTACTACAGACCGATATAGCCCTTTAAACAATAAACCAATTAATACACAAACAAGCCAAATAGCAAATAAAGAATTCACCCATAATAGCACAATCACCATAACACAAGATGTTTTGACGTGGAAACCCAAATGGGAAAAAAAATAGTGAGTAAAACTCACAAGTCTACTATCTTCATAATAGCAACCAGACTGGTTAAGGCCTTACAATGTTCTTCACCATAATAGATCCTCTTAGGAATCTAGATCTCTATTAGGAGATAAGTCCTATTAAAGAATACCCTATTAAAGGATTTTAGATCCACAACTGTGAACCACCTTGTTAGAGGTTTTACAATAGGCTTGACTGGGCCTACCTTGTTAAGGGTTTCAGACTTGTCGAAGAGATTAGTAATCAATAAGTGAATGATCTAGAAAGTAGCACATAATGCTTGATTATATCCTTGACTGCTCCCTGTTAATGCATTGCAGCATTACTTTAGTCTTCTATCCTTTGCATGCTCAATCTCAGTCGTGACATACCTTTTTTGCTTAGGCCTATTATTCTCTCCAACACCTCGCACACATCAACAACCTCAAAAACCTAGACATGATGTCCTCATATAGGAATCTGATTTCATGTCAGTCCAATGAGATTAGACTATTATTTCCTAGGTACAGTACATCTAGACATAATTTGTAATGTGACACAGAATCACTACCTTAGTGTTAGTGGATGATAACTCATCACACTTTACAAGTTTGCCAGTTAACAAAACACAGTATACCGATTACCGATTTACAAACAAAGACAAGTAAACTAGAACATAGTGTTTTGATCTCAATAATTGGATGCCACTTGGAGTCCTTGTACTGCTTGAAGTCCTCATACCGCTTGAAGTCCTTGGTCATGCTTTGACCAGTAAGCTCCTTCTGTAAACACCAATAGTCTTCTACAAACAAAGACTATGCATACATTGACATACAATACCAGTTTGAAAAACTACTGGTTGAGAATAACTCATACATCAAATAAGTGTGTGTCCATAAATGACAATCACAACTAAACATCATTAAAATGCCAACAATCTCCCCCTTTGTCATTGATGGCAACACTTCAGAAAATTAGACATCTAAGTGCTTACAAAATAAAAATGATGTCATAATCAAATTACTCCCCCTAAGAATATACAATACTCCCTTTGCCAAAATTACAAGCATGCACAAATCCAATGCTACTCCCCATATAATTTTCATGACAGAATACTATTGCCCCTTTTCCAACAATGACAAAGTAAAACATGCCTCAGCAATTGACCAAAAACATATTACATAATCATGAAAATATAGTAAATGTTTATGACAATAAGGAATAAAACTTCTCAAAAATAAATTTAAAGTCTTCTGGGAATGTCTTCTTGTCTATGGACCAGGTGTCTAGAAGTGAGGCCACAATTTCACTCTGAGTCTTCATCTAAAAGGCTAGCTCCTTCATGGAATCCATAGTACTCATCTCCTGAGTAACAATGATACTTCTGGGTTCAGAAAGCACTTCTGAAGAATCTGCAACTTTGGTAGTAACAACATTTGTAACTCCTAATTATCATGATTCCGCTTGTAGATCTCAGAGTCAATCTTGGCTATCTTTTGACTGAGAGTCTTTACCATCTTCCCATACATAGTGAAGGAATCATAAGGAACTTTGAAATTCTCCACATACTTCTTCAGTTTTGATTGGAGTTGACCTTTCTTTTTCAGAACATCCTTGCAAAATAGGTGAGGTTGGTATATTTTGCTCAAGAGTAGGTTGCCTTCACCCATAGCTAAACTTATATCATCTTTCTTCTTAATCAGTTTTTCTCTATCTTCATCCATTTGCTTTACTAATGCAACTTTTAGAGCTTTTTCATGCTTCTTCTCTATAGAAACCTAGGCAACATCTTCTAAAGATTGCACTTGATAACCTACTAAAGTGTAGAGGAGTTTTAGCTGGGCCATTGAAGGATCGATACTAGAAAGACTGGAATTAGGGACTAAGCTCAAGAGAGTATTAACAACACATTTTATAACATCCTTTTCTTTCTTCTTCCTCAGTTCCTCCAATCACTCTTGAGCTAGTTGAATACTTCAGAGTAGCTCATTTTCATCTTCTGACCCGGTGAAATAGGAAAGAGTTAGATCACTGTGACCGGTGGGATCAACCTATTTAGTCTGATCATGCTTTCTAGTTGCCTTGTCAGCCTTCTCTTTTTCCTCCTCTGCTTTCTCCTTTTCTGCTTTTTCCTTTTCCACTTTCTCTTTCTCCAGTCTCTCCTTCTCCTCTTTCTCATTCTCCTCTTTTTTCTAGTTCTCCTTCTCCTCTTTCTCCTTTGTCTCCTTCTCTTATTTCTCCTTTTCCTTTTTTTTTTTCTCCTCTTTCCCTGCCTTCTTCTCCATTTTTTCTTTCTCAAGTTTTTCCTTTTCCACTTTCTTTTTCTCCGCTTTCTATTTATCCATTTTCTCTTGCTCTGCTTTCTCTTTGTTAGCTTTCTCTTTTTCCTCTTTCTCAGCTTTTTCTTTTTCCGCTCTCTCCTCTTCAACTTTCTTCTTCTCTATAGCAGTGCCCTCAACATCTAGTGCATCAAGATCAATGGGGTCCTTTTGTTCTACTATTCTTTCACCCTGACTATTGAAGACTTCATCTAGTTTGGATTTAGATAGGTCAAGCTCTTTCTCAGCCTATCTATTTACTTCAAATACTTTCTACATCTTGACAACTTCTTTAGCCTACAGATGGGTGTCTTTTTCCACTTCAGAGGTTTTACCTCCAAGCAACTAAAGTCTTCTCTTTCTCATGAGAAAGATGCCTTTGTACCAATTAAGACGCTCAAACAATTCAAAATTAGAGGCATCTGGAAAATATTGAGAAAAGATTTGCTCCCTAATATCTTTCTCCTTTTCAATGACAATGCACCATTTATTATGCAAAGAGTTATACAAAGAATTAGAAACAACAAGTTTAATATCAATCGAAGTCCGATCATTATCACATAAATACTTAATAAGTTCTTTCTCTACCTCTTGTTTTTCAATATCACTAAGATCATCAAAATAATCTTTTAGATCATCAAGGATTTTCCTTCTGAAGTTCTTTATAATCCTTTGATAATGTGTCATAGGCTTGTAAGAAGGAATGTGTATATTTACCAGTGTAGAGGTTGCAGGTACATTATTGGTTAGCTTGGTCTTCTTACTTGATTGCCTCACTTTATTCATTTCCTCTTCTAATTTAGAGTCTATTGAATCCCGTGCTTCATTCTTGTTTCTCTTCTTCCTCTCAAATACCTTTTATGGAATAGCCTCTGGTTTCTTCTTGGCTAGTGACCTCTTGGTCACTTTAGGACTGGCAATAGATATAACCGATGTCGATGCTGATGGTACAACTTTTCTTTTCATATGCTTTAGTACTTCAGTAGGATTAACCCTCTCATAGTAGGTACCGGTCCTCTCCTTCTTTGGAACAAGCGGTGAAGCAAGTAGGGTAGAGGCATACTTAGTAAGTATATCATTCACCACTTCATAGCCCATAGGATCAACTTCATCTTGTCTAGGCTCAACTGCTTCCATTATGAAATAATACACTTTGATTGTGAAATAGATATCATCTTCATATTTTTTAACCAGATCACCTAATCTCCTTATTCTCTGGTTCATCTTTAATCTAAACTCATCAAAATAGTTGTTCAGAGTCTCCAGATAAGTAGATCCCACTACTTGCAGACTCTCCTTGATTTGTCTGGTAATCGGTAGGTCACTTGACCATTGAATATCACCAACTCCTAGAAAATACCCTTGAAAGTAAAAAAACAACCCAACAAGTAGTTGACCAAACTTGAACCTTAGTGACATGTCCTCTTTGATGGATTTCAAGTTCTCCATGAGTTGTTTTTTCATGCAGGTACACAAGTCATACTCTGTATCTTCCTTGATCATTCGATAAGAGACATGCACTACAGCTGTAGGAACAAAATTCATCCTTCTAGCATAGAATACTCTATACCCAATCACCATGCACGCATACTTCACCAAGTCATCTCTTATGGTGTTTACAATCATTGCTTGCCAGTCACTCACAGAACTGGTGAGCTTTGTCACTTTGACTTTTGTGATCTTGTGAAGAACAAGAACTTCTCCGATATTGCAGAAATCGGTCACGACATGGATTGCCTCCAATGTGATATCATGGGTTCACTCAAGATACATCTTGTCACCATGACCCCTACTAATAATAATCTTGATGTGGTCTTTTGTGAATTCCTTGAGAAAATATACTGTATTGTTGAATTTCTTCTTCTCGATCACATTGTACTCTGGTTTAATCTTCTTATCATCTCCATAGAACAAACTCAACTAGGAGTGAATTACTAGAGACCCTAGGTCTTCTAGTCTACAATCAATATAACTAGAAACATCTCCTTTGACAATGATTCTAGCAAGAATTTGAGATAAGGAATTGTATTTCAACTTCTTCATAAGAAACTCAGATGACTCCTCAGGCTCAGTAGAACTAGAAGGGATTTTAGATGTATAATCCTTGTCTAACTAATTCTGAATGACAAAGAGTGTTTTGACAAAAAACACATTTTCACTCTGAACTAGCGTTCACCAATGTTGAGCATAACACACTTCTCCAAGAGCTTGCTTTACCACTCAGACCTCCACTCTTGATAACTTGAAATAACTGTTGGCTCTTGCACAAGATTTCTTCCTGGATATCTTTTAATGCAAGATTGATCGCTCTTGTTTCTCTACTCAAGTTAGAAAATGCTTCTTCAAAAAATAGGTAAGTAAAAATGACTACAAGCATCACCTTTATACATGCTTCTACCTACCATAATAAATTCACCATGTTTAGGGAACAACCCCTATTCTACCTTTTACCACTTCATTTCTTCTATCGGTCGACAGGTAACCAATACTGATAAAGGCACTTTACCAATATAATCTGGGGGTTCCAAACATTGTTACTGATATGTTCCACCTAAGATTTTCGAAGCTCAATTTTCTGGTTCAGGGGTCTCTGCACTGGATGCAGAAACTGGTACATCATGTGGCTTCTCTTCAAATTTATTTTTCTAGGTTTTATCCATATCTTCCTAAATGGTTTCAACATCGACCTTTCCTTTTGGGTTGATTGATATGTCTCCTGATGGATTCTTTCTTAGTCTGCATGCTTTGGCAATATGTCCTAGTTCATTACAATGATAACATACCATGCCAGGTGCTCTCCATGGTCTGGTATTCACCTTTCCATTCTTTCTCCTACATGTTACAGTAGTGTGACCACTACCACGACAGATCACACAGGCTACTCTCCAACTGGTTGATGCTCCATAACCATTTGACTAGTGGTTATAGGTTCTATACTAGTTTGGGTTCTAGTTCATAGGATGTTCTTAGACAACTTCTTTTGATCTCAATGCATAACCTCTAGAGTTGTTCATAACCGACCTGCACTCAAAAGATCTATGCCCAAACTTGTTGCATGCATAACAGTGACCATTAAATCTACTAGGTCTAGCCACATTGTTTTTCATGTAAGGAAAATTATTATAAGCCTTGCTCCTACATACATTGGCAGTTTGTCCTTCCTTATGATAGTTAAAGCATACAAGTTTAAACTTTGACTTACCTTTTCTCTTGGTGTTGTTCTTGGGTACTGGTTGCTATTTTGGTGCATCACTCTTAGTTCCAAAGGTTTCAACTTCCTCATATGTAGAGAAACCAAGTCCAGTGGTATCTTTTGATGGCTTCATTGATTCTAACTTTTGTTTCAATTTTGTAGCGCTCCTATTGAACTTTGCAAGTATCTCCTTTGTCTTAGCAACTTCTTTGGAAAGAGCTTCATTGGTCTCCATTAGGGTTTCATTCTGAGAAATGGTTGCATTGAGTTCTACTTGCACTTCTTCTTTCTCTTCTTTACCCTCTTGCAGATAAGCAGTAATGGTACCAATTTCTTGTTTCAACTTAGAGATCTCAGGCTCCTTGTCCTTTACTAGATCCTCAACTTTTCTTTTGTTTTCTAGTTCCTGACTCATCCTAATGGTCATTCCTTCCAGCTCTCTCCTTAGGTTAGTTTTGGATTCATTTAGCTTCTCCACTTCTCTAACTAGGGCATCCATGTCTGCTTCATCAGATGAGCTGTTTTCAGTAATTTCTAGCAACTTCTCAACAAGTTCTCTTATTTTGGCCAAAGAGGCTTTATACTTGACCTTGGGTTCATCATAGGCTCTCTCAGACTCAGTCATATGGTGAGTGAGTTCCCTCATGCTATATTCCCCCATACCTCCTTCCAAGTGGTTAGACTTAAAGAAAGGTTGGCTCTAATACCAATTGATGAATACTAAGAGGGGGGTGAATTAGTATACCACTAAACTTTACCAAACACTTAAGCAGTTTTACTGTAGACTGGTATAGCCCTTCAAACAATAAACTAGTTAATACATAGACAAGCCAAATAGAAAATAAATCAATTGGTATAGCCCTTTAAACAATAAACCGGTTAATACACAAACAAGCCAAATAGAAAATAAATCATTCACCCACAATAGAACAATCACCATAACACAAGATGTTTTGACGTGGAAACCCAAATGGGAAAAACCATGGTGAGTAAAACTCACAAGTCTACAGAATAGAAACCAGACTGGTTAAGGTCAGACCGGTTAAGGCCTTACAATGTTCTTCACCAGAATAGATCTTGTTAGGAATCCAGATCTTTGTTAGAAGATAGGTCCTATTAAAGATTACAATGTTAAAGGATTTTAGATCCACAACTGTGAACCACCTTGTTAGAGGTTTTACAATAGGCTTGACTGGTCCTACCCAGTTAAGGGTTTCAGACTTGTCAAAGAGATTAGTAATAAACAAGTGAATGATCTAGAAGGTAGCACAGAATGCCTGATTAGATCCTTGACTACTCCATGTTAATGCATTGTAGCATTACATCCGTCTTCTATCCATTGCATGCTCAATCTCTATTGTGAGATACCTTTTTCGCACTAACGTAATATTCTCTCCAACACCTCACACACATCAACAACATCAAAACCCTAGACATGATGTCCTCATATAGGAATCTAATTTCATGTCGATCCAATGATATTAGAATACAATTTCCTAGGTACAGTGCATCTAGACATAATTTGTAACATGACACAGAATCACCGCCTTAGTGTTAGTGGATGATAACTCATCACACTTTACAAGTTTGCTGGTTAACAAAACATAGTATATCGATTACCGGTTTACAATCAAAGATTGGTAAATTGGAACATAGTGTTCCGATCTCAAAAATTGGCTATTGCTTGGGGTCCTTGTACCGCTTGAAGTCCTCGGTCATGCTCTGACCAGTAAGCTCCTTCTACAAACACCAATAGTCTTCTACAAACAAAGACTATGCATATATTGACATACAATACCTGTTTGAACAACTACCGGTTGAGAATAACTCATACATCAAATAAGTGTGTGTCCATCAATAACAATCACAACTAAACATCATCAAAATGCCAACATATTGATGTCCTTCTAACTTTGTGGGATAAGCGGAAAGGATAGCTTTTCCCTTGACAAGCTTAAACCATGGCATCCTTAGTGCATCTAATTTGCTTCATGGGATAAGAGAAAATTATCCTCGCCCTTCTTGATTCTTATCCCATAATATGCCACTTTGTTCTTTGTTTTACCTTTATTTTGTTATCTTGCGGGAACGCATGGGATAAGAAAGTGGTTTGTTCTCTTGTTCTCTTATCCTGCGGGACCCTATCTCACAAGAACATTTTTTCTTGCTTCTTGTTAAGGTTGGCACAAAAATTACCAACATTTATGGCAACTCAAAGGGAGTGACATGCCTTCTTGGCACATTGATCAATAGCCCTGAAGTCCATTGGGTGTGGAGTCAAGGTTTGAAACAAAATAAATCTTTGGCCTTTCTAAATTTCAAAACTTCACCATTCTTGAGAATAGCCTGTGCACACGCACTTATGGAAAGAAAAACAACATAAATTACAATATTTACAAATAGAAGATGTGACAATAGCCCTTTAAGCATATTCTTTAAGGTGAATCTCATTCACTGCAATGGGGAGATCTTCCCCATTCAATCTGGCTAACTTGAAATCATTAGCCTCTTTGTACCCTATAATCACATAGGGATGACTCCATATTGCATCAAATTTTGACTGCCTCCCAAGCTTCACTCTATCAACATCCAATTATAGGACAAAATCTCTGACCTGGAAGGTCCTCAAAATGGCCTTCTGTTCAAAGTATCTCTTCACCTGTGCCTGATGGATATTTATAGCTTGCTTGGCTTTCTATCTGACCTCTTCAAGCTTTGTAAGTTTAGCATACCTGAGTAATTATATCACCCCATAGGGTTGTTCCCAACTTTCGGTGCCATGACCTTTAATTGTCTTCAAGAGTCCTCTTGATCATTCTAATGATAATTTTGTTAGAGGACTCCGCTAAGCCATTTTCCTAGGGATAATAATTTGATGATTTTTTTAGAAAGACATCATGTTGGACTACCCATAAATTGATCTGAGATCCCACAAAGGCCTTGGAAATGTCTGATATAATTGTGGAAGGTGCTCCAAATCTGGTCGCAATACCCTCAAGAAATTGAACCACTCAATTCTTAGTCACATCCCTCAAAGCAACAACCTTTGTCCACCTTGCGAAATAGTCTATGGCAGCCAAAATCAACTCATGGCCTAAACTTGACATTGGATTGATAGGGCCAATGAAATCAAGCCCCCGTTGTGCAAAAGGTTGATCAATAGAGATGGGATGTAGGGGTAGGGTTGTTAATCTCTCCTTACCTATAAAAAGTGCACATTCTTTTTACTGTCTAACTCATTCATGAGTATCATTTGATAGAGAAGGCCAATAATAGCTCACTCTCATGATCTTCATAGCTATAGTTTTTAATAATAAATGGCTGCTAGAATGCCCATTATGAAATTTCTCTAATAGCCTATTGGTCTAGTCTCCATGGATGCACCTCAACAAGACACCATTCGGGCTCCTTTTGAAGAAAACCCCATCCATCAAAGCATAGGGGATGGACTGTAATATGAGATGCCTTCTCTTAGCTCTATCAAAGTGAGGAGGGTATTTTCCATCCTTTATGAAGGCAATCATATTCTGGAACTAGTCAAATTGCACATTTGAACCTGATTTTTAACTTCTTCGTGTAGCAAGAGGGAGACCTCTGAATTTTCCTTAAAAGATGAATTGAACTACTCACGGATCTGCCTTCCCCTTACTAATCCAGTAATTTTTATATCAAGTCCATACTCCATGACCTTAGTGATCGATCCATCTCTTTTCTCACCCATATCCTTATTGAGAAGGAAATCCTTAATGCTTGCATGTGGGACTAGGAGCTGAATCTTGTTGTTTGAGAGCATGTGTCTGAACATTTCTAGTGCTCTTACAACTGTGATGACTTGTTTTTCCACATAGATGTACCTGAGTTCAAATCCTTTTAGACCTTCACTGAAAAAAGCTATGGGTTACTCTAATCTTTCCTTATTTAACTATGTTAGGACATCAAATATACTTGATTATCCTCCCAAGGTTTAAAGTATGAAATCCTTCTCATAGTTTGGATTTACTAGGGTAGGAGCCTGAGAAATGGCTTGTTTGATCTGATAAAATCCCTCCTTCCCCTCCTTATTCCATTTGAGGGAAAATCCTTCCTCAACATGGCTATGAGAGGTTTGACCAAGGCTGCAAGGTTTGGGATAAACCTTCTAAACAAGTTTGATTCTTTCAAGGAAGCTTTGTAGTCCTTTCTTATGATATGGAAGTGGAAGAGACATAATGGATTCCACTCTCTCTAGGTCTATGGCCAGACCATCCTTAGATAAAATCTATCCAAGTAGTTTTTCATGATTAGTTGAAAATACATAGTTGCGAGGGTTCAAAGACACACCATACTCTGCATATTTTGAAAACTTGCCCAAGATGAACAAAGTAGTCTATTGCATGTTGTAGTATACAATAATATCAGCAAGATACACTAGTAAAAATTCTTCTAATACTCCCTTAAAAGCCATATCCATGGCTCTCTGAAAAGTTGCACCTACATTTGTTAGTCCAAAAGGCATCTTACAATAGGCATAAGTGCCCCATTTAGTAGTGAATGTAGTCTTGTATTGGTTAGATTCTTGGACTAAGATTTGATTATATGTTGAGTATCCATCCAAGAATGAAAATATTTCAAAGCCACTAACTTTGGCTAAAAATTCTTCCATGGAAGGAAGGGGATAATGATCTTTAAGGAAGGCTCTATTTAGGTCCCTAAATTCTACACACAGTTTGATTTCCCCATTATTCTTCCTAACTCGACCAAGATTGGATACCCAAGAAGAATGCTTAAGTGGGACTCGTCTCTACATCATCCTTTCGAACCCCCTCCTATTTTAGCACTTGTACCTCCATGTGACCCTGTCTAGGCCCCAAAATATAGTAGGACGGGGTCATGGTTCACTTGTCCCACTTGGATAGGGGCAAGGCACCCCTATCCTCCCTCTTTGGGTGGTCCTAAAATGGGTCCATCTGACCCTTGACCCTAATTTTCTCTCTGGGATTCAAATTTCCCTATGTAGGCCTTTAGTGAGATGAATTAATCCTCTTAGGCAAGTGTAAAAGGGGGTCTAGTCCTCTCATTTGCATAAGCAAAAAATGGGTAAACAAGTGGAAGGTCTTCATTACCATCATCAAGCATTCAAGTGTTCAAGACTTCATCAAGTCTTCTTTTTCTCCATGTGTCTTCTTCATTAATCCATTGGAGCAACATTACAAAATTTGTTTGTAATCATGTATGTGTGTTAGTGTTTTGTCATGTTACATGCCATTTCATATGACACTTGTGATTACATTCAAGAAGCAAAACAATCATCATCAACAAATTATAGATATACAAGGTATACATTTCCAATATTCACAATTAAGCATTTGCAATTACTTCCTTTCAAGGTTGATTACTCAATCGGGGTTTGACTAAGGAAAACCCCTATCCACAACCCTTCTTCCATTCTTTTCTATGTGCAAGTTGCAAGTGCATGACTGTAATTATAGGTTTAGGCTTCATTTTTGGAGATAGAAAAACCCTTTTCAGCACACAGATTTTTCAAAAGACAAGGTACAACTTCAACCCGGTCCTGACGACTTTTCTCCAAATTTGCAGGGTAGATCTGTATCAATCCAAATATCTCAGATCTAAAGTTACAGCACAATCCAAAGTCGGTAGTTCCTTGTTTCATCCATTTTATCTTCATTTTTTGCATATTCAACAAGTCAACATATGTATTTACAAAAGAGGGCAAATTAAATTCCAATCCTTGCAATCCACTTGGCATTCACATACTTATTTCCCTTGGATTTGGATCTAGTGGATTGAGCCCCTTTTTCGAATGTAAAGTATCTCCCAAGTGAAAATCATTCTAGTGGTTTCCTTTCTCTCTCCTAGGTGAGGAACCACTAGGATCCAATTTTCCACTTTACATTTTGGTGAACCCAAAATATTACATCTTAATTCTGATTTCTTATTGCAAATTTTTTAGAGCTTAAAGCCCTAATTTTTCATTTTAAGGAAATTAAGCTTGCGAAGTATAGCATTTTAGTTACTTGTTTCAGATCTGATTTCTATTTTCAAATTGCAATTCAAATTTGTCTTTTCATTCTTCAAATTAAGTGGTTAAAAAGAAAAACCTTAATTTTTAAGGATCTTCTATTTTGATGTTTGACTACTAATTTAATCTATCTAGACATCTACAAATCAGTTGTATTTTGGATTCTGCAATAAAATCTTAATTTCTATAATCCTTGAAAATTTTGGAAAAAGTTGGCCGAACCAGGTACAACTTGCAACCGATCCCTAGCTTTTTTCCCAAAATTTTGGGAATCCGAAATGACTTTATCTGCTTAAATCCAAGAAATTGGCATACTTTATAAATTTTTACACCTCTTAGAG
Source organism: Cryptomeria japonica (assembly GCF_030272615.1). Lineage (NCBI taxonomy): Eukaryota > Viridiplantae > Streptophyta > Pinopsida > Cupressales > Cupressaceae > Cryptomeria > Cryptomeria japonica. The sequence continues at coordinate 346,091,277 of NC_081411.1, read as the reverse complement.
ACGAAAACAAATTCAAATTTCAACACCCTCAACTTTTAAATTAACTTTCATAAAAGGGTCCTGATTTTAGATCATCTTTTTTAGGAAATTGAGATTTTAATTAGGAAATTTTCAATGGCAATCAATGGGCTAGATTTATTTACCATTTCACATATGATTACATTGTTTTTCACATATATCTATTACAATCATATGTTGGATAATGGCTTCTTTCATTTGATGTTACTTCTTTTCATTCATAGCACTTGGTCTTATTGTGTTGTTAGGATTTCAAAGTCATTTCCTTTTCAAGTTGATCTTAAAGCTTTCATGTATCATTTATGTTGTATTATGGTGATGTTATTAACAAAATCCATTCCATATGTTAATCACCTTAAGGCTTTCGTAGATGCCAATCTTAGAGATCCTAATCCTTGGATCTCTCCTAGGGTATCTTGTGTGAATGAGATGAGAGCTAATGCTTCCACCAATAATCTTTTTAAAAGAGAGAAAGCATTGGAAAGCAACATGGACCCATCTTCTTCTCATATGCATACCTCTGAGCAAGGGGGGCAACATCAAACTATTAACATTCTTACATCTTTAGACCCTCCTTATTCTCCTAGGGCCTATCTTCAACATCAAAATACATGTAGAGAGGATGATGTTATGCATTTTATTCATGATACTTCCCTGCACATAGAAATAAGTAAAAATGAGCCTTTAGATGATGAAGGTTTTCATTCCCAATATCCCAAAAAGGATAAGCATGATGAAAGAAAGAAGAGTATCCTTTCACATGATGTTTCTTCTTCATCTACAAATCCTTTTATTCCCCCTTATACATCATATTTCAAAGAAATTCATGATCCTATTCCCCAACCTAGTCATTTGCAACATTCTTATAGTCATGGATTTCATATAATAACAAAACAAGGTTTTAGAGGACAAGGACTTGGGAAGTTTGAACAAGGAATTTGTGTCCCTATAAACCCTCCCACACAAGCTACTATAGAAGCCCTAGGAAATTAGACTCCTCTCCCTACGGACAAATGCCTTAGGCTCCAAAAATTTAAAAACCATCTTCAAAGACAACAAATCACAAGAGCTTGTAGAAAGGATTCATCTTCAAAATGCCCTTTTTTATCATTTCATCAAACCCACGATCATAATACATATGATAGCCCTGATTTTCAGAAATCTATTCAAGAAGGCATAGGCAATGGCAAAATTAGAATCATGCATAATGATCCTTCTTCTTCTAATAATTTTTCTCCTCCATGTGAAGAAGATGAATTAAAACATATTTATCATCTTGAAAGACTAGCTACAAGAATCTATTAGAAATTGAAATATGATAAGAATATTTCCTTTCCTCCTAAAAACTAGATTAACAATCTTGAGCAAGTGGAAGGTGAGGAATATTGCATTTTTCATGATTCATATTCATATTCACATTGTATTGGAAAATGTCACACATTTAAGAAATTTGTTGAAAAGCAATATGATCTTGCATGAGTTTTTCTTACAATAGATCTACCTATATTTCTTGGCAAAAACACAATGCTTTAGCATTTCTTTTCTCTTCATGTTTCTCTTCACCCTATGAAATAAGTAGCCAACTTAATTGGGGGATCTTTATTATTTTTAGTGGTGTTATTTCAATTTTAGATAGCTTGGGGTGGCAACATGAAGTTCACTTTCCTTCTTCTATCTATGGATTTATCTCTATCTTTGTGCATTATTCATTATTAGATCTCCTTTCTTGCATAGAGTTGTTCTTATGCGAGCACACAATTGATCTTTGGTTCTCCTCTTTTCTTGGAGAGGACAATATTTCATGAGTAATTCACTTATTCTCTTGCCTTAATTCTCTTGGGAAACTTATCTCTTCTATGGTTTTGGTTATTCACAAGTATGATATGCCCCCTAGCATCTAATGATCTCTCATGAGGTACATGTCCCTTCCTTGAGAGGATTTGTTCCATTAGGAAGGGATATCTCTTGAAGATAATCACCATTAGAAGTCATGTAATGGTTCTCCTTGTTCTTCTCCCTTGGGGGGAAAGGATTTATCTCCTTTCTCTTTCGTTCTATCTTATTTATCACTATTTCCTATAGGTGATGCATTTTTCGTATGTGATTATCATTTCTTACAATGGTATGTTCTTATGAATAATCCCTCTTGGGGAATATGTATTACTCTTTCTCTCTTCTCTTGGAATATTACCACTTCTTAAGATGTTTATTTTACATATATTAATGTCTTTTCTTGATGCATTCATGAAAGTACATTTTGCATTTGTTTATATATAATCTCTCTCTAGAAGATTGTGTAAGCTCTTCTCATTGTCCCTACACTTGGGGGGAAATGATCTCTCTCTCTCTATCTCTATCTCTCTCTCTCTCTCTCTCACTCTCTCTCTCTCTCTCTCTCTCTCTCTCTCTCTCTCTCTCTCTAAGGTTCCACTCTTTCCTATGTTGTGTATAGCATGAGTTTTATTACTTGATGTCATTTCTTGTGTGAGATTGTTGTTCCTTGCACAAGGGCTCTCTGTTATACAAGGGGTGCAAGTCCTTGACTATAACCTCTTTCACACCTAGTAATGTACATTTATAATAAATTCACCCATCCCCATTGAGATAAAAGTGATTCATCCTTCATCAAGAGTCCCTTTCACCCAGTAATGGGAGGAAGGATTGAATTCTTGTTCTCTTCTATGTTTCATTATAGAAGATGTTATATTTGTATAGGACAACTCCTCTTCGAGGTAGATGTCTTCTAAGAAAAGATCTCTTCTACTCCTTTCAACTATCTTAGCCTTGATTGAAGAGTATTAGCTATCTTGCTTGGATTTATGACATTTTTGCATAATGGATATCTTCTTGGTGTCCAAGGAAGTTATCCTTGTTCTAATTTCCTTAAGATATCAACATTAAGCTATGTTGACATCATAAGGGGGTTCACCCACACTACTCCTTTTATATTATATTTCTCTTGCGCATTGTATCTCTTATACAGTGGATCATTCTTAGAATAAGATGTCGCCATTTTTCCCTTATATAGTGGGTCATTCTCAGAATGATATGTCACCACTTTTCTCTTATATAGTGGATCATTCTCAGAATGAGATGTCACCACTTTTTCACTTATATAGTGGGTCATTCTCAAAATGAGATGTCGCCACTTTTCTCTTATACAGTGGGTTATTCTTAGAATGAGATTTCACCACTTTTATTTTATACAGTGGGTCATTCTTAGAATGAGATGTCACCACTTTTCCTTTATACAGTGGGTCATTCTCAGAACTAGAGGGTATCCTCTTAGAGCGAGATGTCACCACTTTCTTGACATTTATACTGTACATGTTATATAGGTTTTAGCATACTTGGGCATAAAATCCCATGAAGTTCTTCGAACCTCATTTACACACATGCGCATAAGGTTGAGTGAAACTAACGATGTTCTCACTCTCCTCCCTTACATGGATCACCTAGATAGAATCTAGGGGCTATTTTTCCAAGTGATTTTTTCTCCATGGCTCACCTAGTTCTATGGGTGAGATGTCCATGGTTCCTTTTGTTCACCTTTCTTCTCATGCATTACTAAAGTGTGTATTGATGTTCTCTCTCTCTCCTTCCTCTCATGAACTCATAGCTTTACTATTGATGGTTCATGGATGATGACAAATTTTTTCTTGTATGTGATTATTTGTGTTTATGTGATAGCATTTGTCTTTGTGTTTCAATTAGTTGTTGAGACATTTGAGTATCGAGGCCTCTTTGGCTAGTTGATTTTTGGTCTTGTATTTTCTTTTTGTTGTGTGTCTTTTGTGTTGTGTCTTGTTTTGTTTTTCTTCTTTTTGTGTTGTGTGCTCTTGAGTATGTTTGAGTGAGTTAAGATCCAAGGATTGGGGGTTTTTGTTCCTCAAGATTAGTGATTTCTTATACTCCTTGTGGTACTACTTCCATTTGCATCTCTCATCTTCATCTCTCTCTTTCTTCTACTTTACCAGTAGTATTGGCATAAGACATACTCCCGCTAAAGTCGGGGCTAAATGTAGCATCATAAAATTGTGACACTTACAATTTTGACCCTATTTTAGGTGCTCACCCTAGAGACTATATTTCCCTACTTAATTGGGACCCCTCTCTGCATCATCCTTCCAAACCCCCTCCTATTTCAGCTCTTGTGCCACCTTGTGACCCTATCCAAGACCCAAAATAGGATAGGACAGGGGTGTGGCACCCCTGCCCCACTTTGACAAGGGCGTAGTTGGTCAGGCCATGTACAACTTGCACTCGGTCCCTAGCTTTTTTCCTGAAATTTTGGGAATCGGAATTGATTGTATTTTTTTGTTGAAATCCAGGAAATTGGCATACTTTATAAATTTTTACACCTCTTAAGGATGAAAACAAATTTAAATTTCAACACCCTCAACTTTTAAATTAACTTTCATAAAAGTGTCTTGATTTTAGATCTTCTTTTTCAACAAATTAAGATTTTAATTAGGAGACTTTCAATGGCAATCAATGGGCTAGATTTATTTACAATTTCACATATGATTACATTATTTTTCGCATATATCTATTACAATCATGTGATGGGTAATGGCTTATTTTATTTGATGTTTCTTCTTTTCATTCATAGCACTTGGTCATATTGTGTTGTTAGGATTTCAAAGTCATTTCCTTTTCAATTTGATCTCAAAGCTTTCATGTATCATTTATGTTGTATTATGGTGATGTTATTAACAAAATGCATTTCATATGTTAATCACCTCAAAGCTTTCGTAGATGCCAATCTTAGAGACCCTAATCCTTGTATCTCTCCTAGGGTATCTTGTGTGAATGAGATGAGTGCTAATGTTTCCACCAATGATCTTTTTAAAAGAGAGAAACATTGGAAAGTAACATGGACCCATCTTCTTCTCATATGCATACCCTTGAGCAAGGCGGGAAACATCAAACTATTAACATTATTACATTAGACCCTCCTTATTATCCTAGGGCATATCTTCAACATCAAAATATATGTAGAGAGGATGATGTTATGCATTTTATTCATGATTTTTCCCCTCACATAGAAATAAGTAAAAATGAGCTTTTAGCCTTTAGATGACGAAGATGTTCATCCCCAATCTCCCAAAAAGGATAAGCATGATGAAAGAAAGAATAGTACCTTTTCACATGATGTTCCTTCTTCATCTACAAATCCTTTTATTGCCCCTTACACATCAGATTTCAAAGAAATTCATGATCTTATTCCCCCACCTAGTCATTTGCAACATTCTTATAGTCATGGCTTTCATATAATAACAAAACAAGGTTTTAGAGGACAAGGACTTGAGAAGTTTGAACAAGGAATTTGTGTCCCTATAAACCCTCCCACACAAGCTACAATAGAAGGCCTAGGAAATGAGACTCCTCTCCCTATAGACGAATGCCTTAGGCTCCAAACCTGTAAAAAACATCTGCAAAGACAACAAATCACAAGAGCCTGCAAAAAGGCTTCTTCTTGAAAACGTCCTTTTTTCTCATTTCATCAAACCCACGCTCTTAATACAGATGATTCCCTTGATTTTCATAAATACATTCAAGAAGGCATAGACAATGGAAAAACTAGAATCATGGATAATCATCCTTCTTCTAATAATAATTTTTCTCCTCCATGTCAAGAAGATGAATTAAAACATACTTATCATCTTGAAAGACTAGCTACAAGAATCTATTGGAGATTGAAATATGATAAGAATATTTCATTTCCTCCTAAAAAAGCAAAACAACAATCTTGAGCAAGTGAAAGGTGAGGAATATTTTATTTTTCATGATTCATATTCACATTCTCTTGCAAAATGTCATGCATTTAAGAAATTTGTTCAAAAGGAATATGATCTTACATGAATTTGTCTTACAATAGATCTAGTTGTATTTGTTGGCAAAAACATAGTGCCTTAGCACTTCTTTTCTCTTCATGTTTTTCTTCACTCTATCAAATAAGTAGCCAAGTTAATTGGGGGCTCTTTATCATTTACATTGGTGTTATTTCACTTTTAAATACCTTGGGGTAGCAACATGAAGTTCACTTTCCTTCTTATTTCTATGGATTTATCTCTATCTTTGTGCATTATTCATTATTAGATCTCCTTTCTTGCATAGATTTGTTCTTATGTGAGCATATAATTGTTCTTTGGTTCTCCTCTTTTCTTCAAGAGGAGAATCTTTAATGAGCAATTCACTTATTCTCTTGCCTTCATTCTCTTGGAAAACTTACCTCTTCTATGGTTTTTGTTATTTACAAGTATGATATGCCCCCTAGCATGGAATTATCTCTCATGAGGTACATGTCCCTTCCTTGAGAGGATTTGTTCCATTAGGAAGGTATATCACTTGAATATAATCACCATTAGAAGATGTGTAATGCTTCTCCTTGATCTTCCCACTCAGGGGGAAAGGATTTCACTCCTTTCTCTTTCGTTCTATCTCATTTGTCATTATTTCCTTTAGGGGATGCATTTTTCATATGTGATTATCATTTCTTATAATGGTATGTTCTTATGACTAATCCCCCTTGGGGATTATGTATTACTCTTTCCCTCTTCTCTTAGAAGATTACCACTTCTTGAAATGTGTATTTTACATATACTAATGTCTTTTCTTGATGCATTCATGAAAGTACATTTTGAATTTTCTTATATTTAATCTCTCTCTAGAAGATTGTGTAAGATCTTCTCATTGTGCCTACACTTGGGGGTAATGATCTCTCTCTCTCTCTCTCTCTCTCTCTCTCTCTCTCTCTCTCTCTCTCTCTCTCTCTCTCTCTCTAAGGATCATCTATTTCCTATGTTGTGGATAGTGTGAGTTTTATTACTTGATCTCATTCCTTGTGTGAGATTGTTGTTGCTTTCTCAAGGGTTCTCTATTATACAAGAGGTGTAAGTCCTTAACTATAACCTCTTTCACACCTGGTAATGTACATCTATAATAAATTCACCTATCCCCATTGAGATAAAAGTGAGTCATCCTTCATCAAGAATCCCTTTCATGTAGTAATGGGAGGAAGGATTGAATTCTTTTTCTTTTATTTGCTTCCTTCTAGAAGATGTTATATTTGTATAAGACAACTCATCTTAGAGGTAGATGTCTTCTGACCAGAGATCTCTTCTCCTCCAAGGATCCCCTTTACACTTATAGAAAGATACCTCTTTTCCAACTATCTTATCCTTTCTTGAAGAGTATTCCCTCTCTTTATTGGATTTATAACATTGTTGCATGATGGATATCTTCTTGGTGTCAAAGGAAGGTGTCCTTGTTATACTTTCCTTAAGATTTCAACATTAAGCTATTTTGACATCTTAAGGGGGGGAACTCACACTACTCCTTTTGTATTATATTTCTCTTGTGCATTGTATCTCTTATACAGTGGGTCATTCTCAGAATGAGATGCCACCACTTTTCCCTTATATAGTGGGTTATTATCAGAATGAGATGTTTCCACTTTTCTCTTATACAATGGGTAATTCTCAGAATGATATGTCACCACTTTTTCCCTTATACAGTAGGTTATTCTTAGAATGAGATGTCACTACTATTCTCTTATACAGTGGGTCATTCTCAAAATAAGATGTCACCACTTTTATTTTATACAGTGGGTCATTCTTAGAATGAGATGTCACCACTTTTCTTTAATATAGTGGGTCATTCTTGAAACCAAAGGGTATCCTCTTAGAGTGAGATGTCACCACTTTCTTTACACTAATGTTGTATACCTTATATAGGTTGTAACATACTTGGGCATAGACTCCTATGAGGTGCTTCAAACCTCATTTACACACATGCACACAAGGTTGAGTGAAACTAACAGTTTTCTCACTCTTCTCCCTTACATGGATCAACTAGACAGAATCTAGGGACTGGTTTTCCATCTCATTTTTTCTCCATGGATCACCTAGTTCTAGGGGCGAGATGTCCTTGGTTCCTTTTTTTGCCTTTCTTCTCATGGATCAACAAAGTGTGTATTCATGTTCTCTCTCTCTCTCCTTCCTCTCATGAACTCATAGCTCTACTATTGATGGTTCATGGATGATGTTAGCCTTTCTCTTTTATTTGATTATTGGTGTTTATGTGATGGCATTTCTCTTTTTCGTTTCAATTAGCTGTTGAGACATTTGAGTATCAAGGTCTCTTCAGCTAGTTGATTTGTGGTCTTGTGTTTTTTTGTAGTGTGTCTTTTGTGCTTTGTCTTGTTTTGTTTGTCTTGTTCTTTTTATCTTGTGTGCTCTTACATATGTTTGAGTGAGTTAAGATCCTAGGATTGGGCAGTTTTGTTCCTCAAGATTAGTGATGTTCTATACTCCTTGTGGTATTTATCTGCATCTCTCATATTCATCTCTCTCTTTAATCTACTTTATTGGAAGTATTTGTGTAAGCCTTACTCTCATTAAAGTGGGGGCTAAATGTAGTGTCATAAAATTGTGACCCTTATAGTTTTGACTACAGTTTAGGTCCTCACCCTATCTACTGTATTTCCCTACTTAATTGGGACCCCTCTTTGCATCATCCTTCCAAACCCCCTCCTATTTCAGCTCTTGTACCACCATGTTACCTTGTTTTGGCCCCAAAATAGGGTAGGATAGGGGCATGGCACCCCTATTCTCCCTCTTTGGGTGGCCCTAAAATGAGTCCATTCAACCCTTGACCCTAATTTTCTCTTAAGGATTTAAATTTCCCTGTGTGGGCCTTTGGTGAGATGAATTAATCCTCTTAGGAAATTTTAAAAGGGGATCTAGTCCTCTCATTTGCATAAGAAAAAAATGGGTAAACAAGTGGAAGGTCTTTATTATCATCATCAAGCATTCAAGTGTTCAAGAATTCATCAAGTCATCTTCTTCTCCATGTGTCATCTTCATTCATCCATTGGAGCAACATTACAACATTCATTTGCAAGCATGTCTATGTGTTAGGGTTTTGTCATGTTACATGTCATTTCATATGACATTTGTGATTACATTCAAGAAGCAAAGCAATCATCATCAACAAATTGTAGATCTACAAGGTATACATTTCCATTATTGACATTTAAGCATTTATAATTACTTTCTTTCAAGGCTGATTCCTCAACTAGGGTTTGACTAAGGAAAACCCCTATCCACAACCCTTCTTCCCTTATTTTTCATGTGCAGGTTGTAGGTGTGCGACTATAATTACAAGTTTAGACTTGATTTTCAAAGATAGAAAAACCCTTTTTAACGCGCGAATTTTCCAGAGGACGAGGTGCAACTTCAACCCAGTCTGGATGAATTTTCTCTAAATTTGCAAGGCAGATCTGTATCAGTCTAAATATCTCAAATCTGAAGTTATAGAGAAATCCAGAGTGAGTGGCTCCTTATTTTATCCATTTTATCTTCATTTTTTGCATAGTTAGAAAGTCAACATATCTATTTACAAAAAGGGTAAATTACATTCCAATGTGAGAAGTCCACCTCATCTTGTAGGAAGTTCAAAATCTATTGATCAGAATCAAAGGCCGGTCAATTCACTTGGTTATCAGGCACTAGAGGTCTCACCACAAGTCTAATTTGTTGTTCTTTCTTTGCTATAATATGGATTGGAATGTCATGTTTAGCACCAATTGCTAATAATTGGTCAACATGCTTATTTTGATTTCTAGAGAAACTACAAATATTGAAGGCATCAATTCCTTGAATTACGTCCCATTCTTTATTCTTGTAGGACCTGAGATGGTTGTTATTGGTGGTATTCTAGGCTCTGACCTAATTTACAACCAACTCACTATCTCCATGCACCTTCAAAGATTTGATCCCTCTCCTCTGTGTTGTTTGGAGATCCAAAATCAGGGCTTCATACTTAGCTACATTGTTAGTGCAACTAAACTAAAGTTTGAAATAAAAGAAATATTTCTCCCCCTTGGGAGAGATCAACAATACACCGGCCCCTGCACCATTTTTGTTCCTTGAACCATCAAAAAACAGGTCCCATATCCCCTACATATCATTGTCTTCTTCTAAAAGATTCGGAATGGGGGTGTCTTCTTCATGTATACAATATGTACCTAGGCTAGTATTATTGACCTCATAAATGGGGTCAAACTAAAATGCATTTTCCCATTCATCAAGTAGGCAATTAGGAACCTCATCCAACTGATTTGCAAGTTCTCTTACTAAAATTTATTCTTTCTCCTCATTCAGAGTGCAATTCATGTTGATAGCACTTGGGGTATATGACTCTATATGATCATTGGCAACATGTTCAGCCCTAATGGTTACTTTGGTACTATATCTTGTCCAAAACAAAATGTGAGACCAATCAGAACATAGGTAGCCACCTATCTTGGCAGTGAATTCCCTAGATAAACAAATGGAAAAATAAGCACAGAGGTCAATCACTAAGATGTATTACAACACACTACAACCAGAGAAAGCATGCAAGGTTAGATTTAAATTTTTAATGACTCTGATAGTCTAAACTGATGTGCCATCAAGTTGCATGAACCCTCTTGTTATAGGTTCATACTTAATACTTAGGTGGCCAACTATCTCTTTTGGCATAACTGAACTACTAGCCCTACTATCTATCATGCAATTATGAAGAATTTTATCTCCTATGACTAATGACAGATAAAAAAGAGGATGATTATTGATTTTCTTTGGATTCTCTACCTCCAAAGGCCACACTAGTCTTGTGATAATTGAAGAGCTGCAACCTTGACTGGTACTTTTAGCAACATCCATCCCCTTTAGGGTTTCCTGAAGTAGGTCTCTTTGAGATGGGATAGAAAGAGAATCCTACATAGATACATTGAGGCTAGCCCTCTTCATTTTTTCAACAATGTTAAAGGGGATGGCAGCCTCAATAGGGACCCTTGCAACAACAAGGCCCAACTTTGATATTATAGGAGCCTTATTTGGCTCTCCTTGCATGACCTTTTGAGTCAAATCCTACTCCTTATTCAAAGAGGCCACCCTATCAAGAGTCTTTAGCATTGTAGTCTGTAGGACAGATTGTGAAGCTTGAGCTACAGATGGAGTCTAAGTTGTTGTTGGAGAATTTTTACTAGGATCTATGTCCCTCCTTTTGATCTTGTGTTCTTGGCCACATTATCCTCACTTGTTTGGTTCATTCCACAAAAAATAGCTTCTTGCTAATTCATAAAAGTTTTTTTTCTCTATGTATGGTCAGGATAGTCAGTACATTGTTGCTACCCTGATGTTGTTGGCTCCTATTGTGCCACAAGGGTGTGAGAAAAATCCCCATTTTGACATGAGGTTTGTTAATGTGGTTGATTGCATGAGACACACCAATCTTGCTCCTAATCAATATTGTTCAGAATTGGCACTATAGCCTTTGAGGTGCTTGCAACTATGGGATTCAAACTGTTCAAGGGCCTAGTATTTCTCCATAAATTCTTCCCTTGAAAATTAGGCCTCCATTGTTGATAGTTTTGATTTGATGATTGATAAGGCCTATTGTTAGCCTATGGTAATTATCTCTTGACTGAGACCAACTCATTTCCATATCCTTGCAGTCAGTGGCTCATTTTTTGTATTGAATCCTCCATAATGGCCCTATACTCTTGGATTTCAGAAGATAGAGGGGGTGCAGGTCTAAGAAAATGTCTTATGGAAGCCACCAAAATAGGAGCTAAAATAGGTTGCTATGGAGGAGCCTTTGGAAACAAGGGCATCGGGGGTCTACGCAACAACTTTCCTTCTTGTATTAAGCAATTTTCTACCCTTATGGTAGTCTTATAAGCTAATGGGAGATTATTTCCCCCATATATTGAATCATAGCTGCAATATCATTGTTCAAAGTCTTAAGAAAATATAGAAAAAAATGGTTTGATGATGGCTTTACTAATGATGGGATTATATCCCATGTCTTTTGAAATCTATAGTTGAAATCACCCATGAGCTCATGGGGTGCTCTTTTTATTGTGGTTAGTTTCTGTATAAGTGATAGAGGATCTAGCCCTATATACTATTGTAGGGCTTTTCCCTTGAATGAAGAGGCAACAAGCCTTACTGCAACATTGTCTTCGGTGACATCAAACACTGTGAAAATAATTGCCACATCCTAGATATGTTCTTCAAGGGAGGTAGATGTTTCTCTAGTAAAGAATGGTATAGCCTTCAATGCTGCTACTAGAATGTCATTCTTTTGAGTTAGGACTAAGGCACTTCCACCATTGAAAGTGACAAAGTTATGTGCTCTCGAGACTTCCATTACAAATAGGGGTCTATTACTATGGATGGAAGGGCCTCTAGATTGAGAAGGTCTGATAAAAGGAGGGGTAGACTAAGACCTTAAGGGTGTAAATGATTCTCCTTGAGTTCACCTAACAGGTGATAAAGATTGTCTACCTCTGGCTCTTCTAGAATTTGAATATGAAAGTTTAGAATATTGCAAATTACCTCTAGAAGATGCTCTAGTTTGTATTCTTGGCATGTAAGTGGTAGTTGGTACTCACCAAAAGTCTGAATTTGTTCCTTAGAGTCACCAAGTGCTTGATTGATTACCTCCAAAGGCTGAATTGCTTAAGAAATACACTAAATCCTCAACAAGTATGTTGAAATTGTGTCGTATCGGGCATACCAAAAACTATTGTCACAAAATTTTGCACCCTTGGTGATCAAGCTTGACCACCAGCCTTGTCAAACATGGAAACAACCTCTCAATAGTAGTACCTTTCTAAATGTGAATTTGAGTCTCTAGAGAAGGTTGGCTTCCTTACCAATCTAATGCAGGTGTTGGACCAACCCAACACTAATAAAACTACCTATGTTCTGACAAGGAAAAGGGAGAGAGAAGGGTTGCATGAAAGAAGATAAATAAGGCTTGCACCTAGACTGAAAGTTGATCTACCCCCACCTATAATTGTACAAAACATCAATAAAACAACCTAAAAGATACACAAGTTTCTATCTAAGTCTAGCTCTCTAAGACTAAGTCAAGGTTCAAATTCTTAACAATAGTGGAGGAAAGAACAATGTTCTTAGATGCCACTCTAAGAGGAGTCAACATTATCATAGAGGTTAAGAAAACAAGAAAAGATGCATTCGCACAAATAGGTAAAAGGATACAAAAATTTGTATGAGCTGAAACCAAGTACGGAAAGAAAATTTTATTAATGTAGAGACAAAGTGATTTTATAGTTGCAAAAATTATAGATTGATATAAGAGAAAAGAGGAGAAGATCTTGTAAACAGGTTACAAAATTGGCTTTATAGTTCAGGCATAACTGAGATGACTACAAATGATGAAAACCCTAACCCTAACTAGGGTTAGGTCACAAAATGTCTGAAGGAGGAGAAGATCAGATCGATAGATCTGATAGCATGTTGGAACACCCTCTAGAAGATGTCCCTTAGCCTCAAAAAGAGCAGAAAAGACCCCTTGGTGAAGTAATCCTTGTTGACAAGCATCGCCAAGCACACTTGTACGGATAAAAGATCTTTGTTCTACATTGCAAAAGAATGTGGCATCAAAAAAATGGTCCATAGGGTCACATCTGGAGCAATCGCACAGAAATCTCATGGTTGGTGTGAGATCAGGTCCAAAATTGAGTGTTGATTGAGCATAGAAAATCCTTGACCATCAGGTTGACAACCACCTACCTAGAAAGCATTCAAAACCCAATGACCATCATAAATTATAAACTCTTCTATTGATCTAAGAGATTCACATGAAGATGGACGTGCGAGATCTCTCCATGTAGGTGTCTAGTAGGCCTAATCGGTGATTAAAACATAGTCCTCGAATTGGGCCTTTATGAAGATCCGACGACCACAAATGGCTGACATGGCACCCTAGGTCTATGCTTTTCTTACTTTGTTTGACCACTAAGTAGCCCTATATACCATGCAAAATAAAACTCTAAGCCTGCTACCTTGGTTAATTCCTTATCCCATAGGTCCTTTCATGTCTTTATTTTACCATGCAGGAGAAGAGGGGTTGATCATCTTCTAACTTGGGTCTTATCCCATGGGCTTCCCTTGTTTTTCTTTTCTATACCGACACACTAAATTTCTTCATTATGTAGGATAAGCCTTTTTGCTTATTTCTTCTATCCTCTTTATCCCGCGGCCCCTTCTTGTTCGCCTTTTCACCTTGCGGGTTAAGGGAAAAAACACATCTTCCTTTGTGTTTCTTATCCCACATCATCTCTTAAGACTTCATTAACTTCTTTTCCCATGGATTACCACTGATGTCCGTCTAACTCCACAAGATAAGGGGAAAGCTTAGCTTTGCCCTTGACAAGTTCATCCCACTGCATCCTTGGTGCATCTATTTTGCTTCGCGGGATAAGAGAAAAGTCTCCTTTCCCTTGTTGATTCTTATCTCATGATATGCTGTCGTGTTCTTTGTTTTACCTTTATTTTCTTATTTTGTGGGAATGTGTGGGATAAGAAAGTCCTTTTTTCTCTTGTTCTCTTATCCCACAGGACCCTATCCTGAGAGAACATTTTTTCTTGCTCCCTTTTAAGGTCGGCACAAAAATTGACAACATTTTCTCCATCAAAAACTATGGTTTCTCAACTTTAAAATTTGTTAGGTGAGCATCAAAAAATAAAAACAACTCCTCTCATTATATACCTTTTATAACCATTTGGGACCTTGGTTCTCTATAAATTTTCACATCTCTTCCATCCATAGGGATTGTGGCAAAGGAGAGATCTAATTACAAATGACCTCCCATAGCTACTCCCCATTGTCTTGAGAGTAGCATACCATATTGAGGAGGAATATTTGCCACAACTACATCCATCTTATAAGGGACCTCAGGATATGCAGAAAATATTAACTATTAGTCTTTAATTACCCCAAAGATAGGGATTTCCCTATTATCCATTGCATAACACTTTCCATATGTAGTCTCAACCTAAAGTCCTAACTGCTTCATGATACCCAAAGGCATGACAATGATTGATGCCCTTCAGTCTAGTGTACAATTATTTACTAATTTGTTATTGATAAGAAGTATGATATAAAATGGATCCACTTGAGAAGAGGATCTATCAAGTGTTGTTCCTAAATACACTTCAGGGGTTTTTGCAAGTCTATATTGGGTTTCATGAGTTTGGTTGACCTTAGACATTGGTATATTTTCCCCATTTCCACTATCAATCCTCCTTGTAGGCCTAATGGTGTTACCCATCATAGACAAAGATATATTCCTATGACCTTGGACTTTCAATAGTTCAAGAAATGGGACTTAAATTTATACCTGATTTAGTGCTTGGGCCATATAAAAACTAGGGATGCTAGCTCTAGTGGAAGTGGGAGCTGGTCTAGATACCTATGGCCTTGTTCTCCTTTCTTTCTCCTTTAGGGTTAATAGAGTAGAAATAAATGAGGTAGGATCGTGCATATACATTTTATCTCTTTCTTGATATCACTTAGAATATCAAATTGAACTCTTTCTTGATTTTGAGGTTCCACCCTCCTACTTCCTTGAGTTAAGTGTTGTAGTTGGGATGTTGTTTTGAAGAATAAGCTTCTTGGTTTTCCTGAGTCACCTCCTGTCACCCTATTTCTCAGATTATAATTACTCTTTACCTATTGAATAAAAACTATAGTGAGAGCTATAATCTCTTCCTTGGTAGGTCTCCTCAAACTTACATTTGTATCTATTGGCATCATAAAAGACAAGGAGAGATTGTTGGCATTTCAATAAGGATATTGAGAAGGTTGTTGATGATTATGGATATAACTAATTAAGGATGTTTACTGTCTTAATATTATTATTTTGTCATTGATGTCAAGAAATTTATTTTCTAATTAAGTATGATGTTGCCATATCTTCAAAAGTATGATTTGATAAGTATAAAGATGTTGGTAAAAGACACAGAAAGAATGTGATTAATAAGGGGAGGAGTAAGTTATTCAATGGGAAATGATTACCAAGTTAGAAAATGATGAGATCATGATGTTTAGATTGTTTTGATATCCTACATATGCTATTGTTTGTAAGGTTAATACTATACTATGTTACGGACCAAAGAACCTAGTCGGTAAACCTTAAGGAACCTAGTTGGTAAACCCTAAGGTTATCACTATTGGTTAATGAAGGCGGAATGTCTACCAAGTGAAGTTTAGTATTTACCAAGTTGCAACCGAGTAATAATGGAATGCATTGAATGAATAAAAGCATTATTTAATGAAGAAAGCTGATGAGCTGGAACTAATTAAATGATTGGTATGTCGTACATGAAGTTTGTTAAAGAATCTATGGCAAAGGAAAATCGACAAGAAGATCTACAACTTAGATTGAACCACAATACCCTAGCACAAGTTCCAAGGTGGGGTAAAACATTTTCAGATCAAAGGATACATTGAACCTAGTCAAGTTTGAGAATCTGATGGCTATGATTGATAATGGGAAATGTGATGATCAAGGAGAATAAGTGGTTGGAAAATTGTTTATAAATAAGGAACTGTTGATAAACAACGAATGCAGGCAAGTGTATGCACACAGAAGATACATAATGATTACTAAGCATAGAAGCTTGAAGACCTATTTGATTAAAAGATTATAGAGCCTAGCAGAAGGACAAGATAAGTCCTATGACTAGGTTGTATTGAGCAAATAAGAATCTGCTTTAGCATTTTTAGATGTGAAGTTGCAGATAGATTTTATTACTGTTATTTTGTAAAGTGACAGAAAATCTCTTAACCGAGTGGACTTAACAATCTTATTTGTAAATCCTCTAGCAAGGTGACATTCTTATTGAGTGTTTGAAATCCTTAGACAAGGTCACTTTTAACAAGGTGAAGATCCTAACAGATCTGAGGGAAATCGCTTAATCGGGTCACATCTAGCAATGTGTTTGTAATCTTTAACAGGATTTGCTTTTAACCGAGCATACTCTAGAAGAGTATATTTCTTAGTGGGTCTGAAATCCCATAGTAGTTTTTCCCTATTTGGGTTTCCATGTTAAATCTGGTGTTATGAGTGTTATGATGTTTATATGCTTTTGAGTTTGCATGTTTGATAGTTTTGGTTATATTACTGAAGTATATGTTACCGAGGTTGAATCTATTGAATATATTGAAGATTAAGTTTGTATGATTCACCCCCCCCCCTCTCAGCTTATTAGCTTGGAATCTGTACTTAACATCAAGTATCTAAACTATCAATTGGTATTAGAGCTTTGTACTCTGGGAGAAAAGTTTAAAGGTATTTGAGGCGAAGATCCAAAGATGTATAAGAGGGATGCACCGAAGCTGAACAAGTCAAGTTTCTCTACATGGCAGAAAAGGATGAAGCTGCACCTATCAGGAGTTGGAGAATATGTTATATATTATTTGGAGAATGATTTCATCACATCGAGCACCTATCCATTGACAATGGAAGAGATAAATGGAAAGCAAGAACATATCCAAGAAATGATTGAAATAACATCTGCATTGACCGACTCAGAGTTTAATGATCTAGAAGGCTGCAATGATGCAAAGGCAATGTGGGATAAGCTCATATCTGTGTATGTTGGAGATGAACATGTTCAAAGAGAAAAAGTGGATAGTCTAAGAGGACAACTTGAATCTATGAGGATGAATGAAGGTGAGAACATAACCCAGTATAGTACAAGGTTAAAAGATATTGTCAATCAAATCAAAGGAGCAGGTGGAACTATTGAAGAAAAGGATATAACAAGTAAGTTATTAAGAACCCTTCTACTAGCTTATGCAATCCGAGTTTCTGCAATCAATGAATTGAGGTCGATACCCAATATGCCAGTTTCTTTAGATGCTACTATTGGTAAGATACATGCATTTGAGTTAAGTCATTTTGATAATAGTGGGTCATCGGTAAATAAAGTAGAATTTGCTTTCAGTTATTTTCATATTGGTGAATTTGATGATTACAATGATAGAGAGTATAAGTATTCTGAAGGGGATCATAGTGGAGCAAGTGAGAGATTTTGCAAGAACATGGAAAAAGTGCATAAATTGTATGAGGAAATCAAGAAGCAAGAAGAGTTTGAAGCACTAATAGCTAGAAGGTTACCGAGAGGCAAAGGTAAGTATAAAGGATAACTACCTCTAAAATGTTTCAATTGTGATAAGATAGGACATATGGCCTCAAACTATCCTGATAGAGAATCTAGTGAGAAGAGAGATTACCAAGATGACAGACAAAAAGATATTCATTATAGAGGACACCGAGATTTCAGAAGAAGAGAAAAGAAGACATGCCTAATAGCTGATGAGGAATCTAATGATGATAAATCAGATGAAATTGATACAGAGGAAGTTGTTTATGTGGCTATCAAGGATGGATCAGATGAAGAAAGGTATGAAGAAAAATCCCTACTATCTCAAATAAGTAAAAATGATTCTTGGATCATAGATAGTGGATGCTCACATCACATGACAGGTGATAAACACAAGTTTGTTATATTAGAAGATTATGAAGGAGGTTATGTAAGATTCGAAAATGATGCACCATGTCCAGTTAAAGGTAAAGGATCCATAACACTTCTTGACAATGCTAAATGTAATGATGTTTATTGGGTTGAAGGATTCAAATACAATTTGTTGAGTGTAGCACAGCTAAACAACATAGGTTACCGAATAGAATTTTAGAAAGGAATCATCAAAGTTCATGACAAGCATGGAAAGTTAGCTGCTACCGAGACACAAACAAAAGGTAACACATTTCACCTTGACTCAAATCAGAATAAGTGTCTATATGCAAAGATAGATGATACCTGGTTATGGCATAAAAGATTTTGTCATGTGAATTTTGATAATCTGATCAAAATAAGCAAGAAGCACCGAGTAAGAGGTCTACCGAGTCTTGAAAAACTTGAGAATGCTATGTGCCAAGGATGCCAGATGGGAAAGATGACAAGATCAAGCTTTACAAGTAAGTCCTACCCTTCTAAGGGAATTTTAGATCTTGTGCACACTAATCTTTGTGGTCCTATGAAAGTTTAGAGTTATTATGGTGATAAATATTTCATATTATTTGTGGATGATTACTCAAGGATGATGTCAGTTATGTTTTTAAAAGAAAAATTAGAAGCTTTTCAAATGTTTAAATGGTACAAGGAAAGAGTTGAAAATGAAATAGGAAGACAACTGAAATGTCTTAGATCAGATAGAGGAGGAGAGTTCACATCTGATGAGTTCAACTTATTCTACAAAGATCATGGTATAAAAAGACAAGTCTCTACATCAAGAACTCCACAACAAAATGGGATTGCTGAGAGAAGAAACAGATCTATTGTGGATTGTGCCAGAACCTTGATGATTGAAAAGAAAGTGTCACAAACATTTTGGAGAGAAGCAATAAGCACAGTAGTTTACACCCTGAACCGATTACAACTGAAGAAAGGAACTTTGAAGACACCATATGAAATTTGGTATGACAAGAAACCTAATGTAAGTTATTTTAAAATCTTTGGAAGTAGATGCTATGTTCAAAAGGATGATAGAAATGGCAAGTTTGATCAGAAAAGTGAAGAAGGAACATTTCTTGGTTATTCTTCTAGAAGCAAAGAATTTAAATGTCTGATCAAATCATCTAACAAAATAGTAGAAACTGCAAATGTGAAAATTAATGAATTTGCAGAAAGAAATGATGAAGGAAATTCCAAGGAACCAAAAGATTATGATGAATTTGTCTATGTTCAACTGAGAAGTCCTTCTGAGAAGACTGTTGAAGGAAATGAAGAGAATATCTAGTTACTGAGTGATGAAGAAGATCATACAAATTCTACTGAGCCTGTATTAGCCAAGTATGTCAGAAGGAATCATGCATCAAGTCAGATTATAGGAGATAAGGATGATCCAGTGATGACAAGGAAAAAATTGAGACAGAACACATGTCTGATATCTAAATTTGAACCGAGAATAGTGAAAGAGGCATTTAACAGTGAAGATTGGATAAATACTATGATGAAAGAGATTGAAAAAATCAAGAAGAATGACACATGGACACTGGTCCGAAGACTGAAGGAAAAAAATGTAATCGGTACAAAGTGGATTTTTAGAAACAAGATAAATGAAAAAGGTGAGGTCATTAGAAATAAAGCAAGACTAGTTTGCAAAGGTTATGCTCAAGAAGAGGGAATTGATTATGGTGAAAATTTTGCACCTGTGGAAAGACTTGAAGGAGTAAGAACATTGTTGGCATATGCTGCTTACAAGAATTTCAAGGTATATCAAATGGATGTCAAATCTGCATTTCTGAATGGTATATTAGAAGAATAAGTTTATATTGAACAACCTGAAGGATTTGTTAAAGACAAGAATAATGATTAGGTATGTAAATTGAACAAAGCATTATATGGTTTGAAACAAGCACCTAGAGCATGGTATGAAAGATTGCACTCTTATTTGATCAAGATTGGTTTTATAAGAAAAAGTGAAAACAACAATATGTACATGAAGAATGATGAAAATGGAATACTGATCTTAGCCATATTTGTTGATGATATTATCTTTTGTGGAAATGACTCTTTATGCAAGAAATTTGGAATTGAAATGAGCAAAGAATTTGAGATGTCATTAATTGGTGAGATAATATATTTTATAGGTTTACAAATACTGCAAATGAAAGATGAGATTTTCATTACTCAATCCAAGTACATAAAGGAAATCTTGAAGAAATTTGGAATGGAGGATTCAAAACCAGTAAGTACTCCTATGACTACCAACTGTAAATTATCAAAGAATGATGAATCTACATCTATTGATGAGACAATTTACCGATCTATGATTGGAAAGTTACAATATGTTGTTCACAACAGACCAGACATAGCACATATAGTAGGTATAGTTGCAAGATTTTCTGCAGATCCCAAGGAAACACACATGACAGCAATCAAGAGAATTTTCAGATACCTGAAAGGCACTGAAGATTATGTCTTAGTATATAACAAGAGAAATGATTTTGATTTAAAAGTTTATATTGATGCTGATTGGGTAGGCAACATTGATGACAGAAAAAGCACAAGTGGAGGAGCTTTCCTTTTAGGAGAAAGACTAGTAAGTTGGCTTAGCAAGAAACAAGGATGTGTTTCAGAATCAACAGTAGAAGCTAAATATGTTGCTACAACATTGAATTGTACCAATATAGCATGGATCAAACAACTATTGGAAGGTATAAATGAGCAAGTTACCAAGCTGGTAACTATATTCTGTGACAATACTAGTGCCATAAACATTTCAAAGAATCTTGTTATGCACTCTAAGACAAAGCACATCTCTATCAAATATCATTATCTTAGAGAAGAAGTTCAAGAGAAGAAAGTGGTGTTGGAGCATGTTAGCACAAAGGAACAAATTGTAGATATCTTCACCAAGCCACTACCAAGGGACACTTTTGAGTATCTCAGAAGTAAGTTAGGGGTCCTACCCCTATCTTCCATTCACTGACCAAGTTTGGTGAAAGCATCAATTCGATGACTCTATAGAATATCTTTTAGGAGTTGATGCTGATTTACACACTTTAGGATGTTTTCTAAAGGTGTACAGGAAACATTACAGGGAACAGGAATTGAAGACAAAATGCTCTGACCAAGACTAAGTTGAGACCGAATAGCAAAGGAAATCACTTCATATAGGAAGAAATTATGTTTTAGGTTTCTTTTTGGCATTGTTGTCAAAGGGGGTGAAGACTGAAGAAAAGGGGAGAAGACTAATATATGGGGGAGAAGACTGATGATAGGGGGAGAGCATTTCAGAAATTTGAGCAATCAATCACAACAATCTGAATTCGAATCAATTAGGTCAAATCAATTGGTTTTGCCATCAATGCCAAAGGGGGAGATTGTTGGTATTCTAACAGACAAGGAGAGATTGTTGGCATTTCAATAAGGATATTGAGAAGGTTGTTGATGATTATGGATATAATTGATTAAGGATGTTTACTATCTTAATATTATTATTTTCTCATTGATGTCAAGAAATTGATTTTCTAATTAAGTATGATGTTGCCATATCTTAAGAAGTATGATTTGATGAGTATAAAGATGTCAGTAAAAGACATAGAAAGAATGTGATGAATAAGGGGAGGAATAAGTTATTCAATGGGCAATGATTACTGAGTTAGACAATAATGAGATCATGATGTTTAGATTGTTTTGATATCCTACATATGCTATTGTTTGTAAGGTTAATACTATACTATGTTACCAACCAAAGAACCTAGTCGGTAAACCCTAAGGAACCTAGTCGGTAAACCCTAAGGTTATCGCTATCTGTTAATGAAG
Organism: Cryptomeria japonica; assembly: GCF_030272615.1. Taxonomy (NCBI): domain Eukaryota; kingdom Viridiplantae; phylum Streptophyta; class Pinopsida; order Cupressales; family Cupressaceae; genus Cryptomeria; species Cryptomeria japonica. The sequence goes on along the minus strand of NC_081411.1, from coordinate 346,069,057 downwards.
GTAGAATGTCTATCGAGTGAAGTTTAGTATTTACCAAGTTGCAACCGAGTAATAACAGAATGCATTGAATGAATAAAAGCATTATTTAATGAAGAAAGCTGATGAGCTGGAACTAATTAAATGATTGGTATGTCATGCATGAAGTTTGTTAAAGAATCTATGGCAAAGGAAAATCAGCAGGAAGATCTACAACTCAGATTGAACCGCAATACCCTAGCACAAGTTCCAAGAAATGTATGCAATTTCCAAGGTAGGGTAAAACATTTTCAGATCGAAGGATACATTGAACGTGGTCAAGTTTGAGGATCTCATGGCTATGATTGATCATGGGAAATGTGATCAAGTAGATTAAGCAGTTGGAAAATTGTTTATAAATAAAGAACTATTGATAAACAATGAATGCAGGCAAGTGTATGCATAAGGATGCTACATAATGATTACCGAGCACAGAAGCTTCAAGACCTGTTTGATTAACAAAGTATAGAGCCTAGCAGAAGGACAAGATTAGTCCTATGACTAGATTGTATTGAGCAAATAAGAATCTGCTTTAGCATTTTTAGATGTGAAGTTGCAAATAGATTTTATTACTGTTATTTTGTAAAGTGACTAAAAATCTCTTAATTGAGTGGACTTAATAGTCTTATTTGTAAATCCTCTAGCAAGGTGACATTCTTATTGAGTGTTTGAAATCCTTTGACAAGGTCACTTCTAACAAGGTGAAGATCCTAACAGATCTAAGGGAAATCCCTTAAATGGGTCACATCTAGCAATGTGTTTGTAATCTTTAACAAGATTTTCTTTTAACCGAGCATACTCTAGAAGAGTATATTTCTTAGTGGGTCCGAAATCCCACAGTGGTTTTTCCCTATTTGGGTTTCCATGTTAAATCTGGTGTTATGAGTGTTATGATGTTTATATGCTTTTGAGTTTGCATGTTTTACAGTTTTGGTTATATTACTGAAGTATATGTTACCGAGGTTGAATCTGTTGAATATATTGAAGATTAAGTTTGTATGATTCACCCCCCCCTTGTCATCTTATTAGCTTGGCATTTGTGCTTAACATTAAGTATCAGAACTATCAGTATCTTCATAGAAAAGAGAAGAGAGTGACTTCTCATCTTCAAATGATTTATCATCTAAAAATACTTTTTGATGATATGATTCACCACTCTATCTTTATACATCCATGTCATTTTCATTGTTACAAGCATTGAAAGAGACTGCATCCCATTGCTTGGTATAACAGCCATAAGACATGTTTATGGTGTGGTCTTCTTGATCATACCCTACGTCTTATCCCATATCATCACTATGTAATGATTGAGCTATGACACACATGTGTGAAGAGTGAGGCAATTAGAATTCCAAGCACCATGGAGTTTCTTCAACAAAATGAACATTTGAACATTTCAATGGATTGGGAGTTTCCTTGCTTTTAGACTCCCTTGAATTATTAAGTAGAGGTTTTCCATCTTTTCATTTGGTATTATATGGCATGCTATGCAAAGTTGTTCTTTGGTCTACATAATCTGTATTTCACTCATGGGTACTTCCCTTTCCATTCCTAGCAATTTTATGGTCCAATTCCCTTAATTGTTTCAACACCTTGTCAAGCCTATCATCATCCTTTTGCTACTTTTGAGTGCTTTGGATTTTGCAATATCTTGACACCATCTCTTTTTCCAACAAGACTAGATGCTTTTCTATTGTTTTCTATATTCAATGCAACCTTAAAAGCTTCTCTTAAGTCAGGGATATTTCTACTTCTCAACTTATGTCTAGCTTTAGGATCATACGCACTTATGTATAGATTTTGACATATAGGACCTGCAAGACTCAAGAGAGGTGGAATCTTATTTAAATTTTTGAGAAACCTTGTGTTGAAATATATGATAGATGTTGTCATTTTGATGATGTTTAGTTGTGATTGTCATTGATGGACACACACTTATTTGTTGTATGAGTTATTCTCAACTGGTAGTTGTTCAAATTGGTATCGTATGTCAATGTATGCATAGTCTTTGTTTGTAGAAGACTATCAGTGTTTGTAGAAGGAGCTTATCGGTCAAAGCATGACCAAGGACTTCAAGCAGTACGAGGACCCCAAATGGAAGCCAATATTTTTTAGATCGGAACACTATGTTCCAGTTTACTAGTCTTTGTTTGTAAACCGGTAATTGGTATACTATGTTTTTATTAATTGACAAACTTGTAAAGTGTGATGAGTTATCATCCACCGATACCAAGGCGGTGATTATGTGTCATGTTACAAATTATGTCTAGATGCACTATACCTAGGAAATTGTAGTCTAATCTCATAGGAGCGACATGAAATCAGATTCCTATATGAGGACAACATGTCTAGGGTTTTGAAGAAGGTGTGTGAAGCATTTTGTCGAGAAGATTATGTTTTTACTGAAAGGTATCTCATGATAAATATTGAACATGCAAAGGACAGAAGACTGAAGTTAGAAAGATTACTAATCTATTTGACAAGTTAGAAACCCTTAACCGGGTAGGCTTAGTTAAGCCTGTTATAAATCCTCTAACAAGGTAGTTCATAGTTGTGGATATAAAATCCTTTAACAGGGTATTCTTTAACAAGACTTATCTCCTAATAGAGTTCTGGATTCCTAACAGGATCTTTTCTCATGAAGAACATTGTAAGGCCTTAACCGGTCTGAGCTTAACTAGTCTGGTTACTATTTTGTACATAGTAGACTTATGAGTTTTACTCACTGTGGTTTTTCCCATTTGGGTTTCCACATCAAAATATCTTGTGTTATGGTGATTATGATATTGTGGGTGAATTCTTTATTTTCTACTTGGCTTGTTTGTGTATTAATGGGTTTATTGTTTAAAGGGCTATTCCAATCTGTAGTAAAATTGCTTAAGTGTTTGGTAAAGTTTTTGGGTATACTAATTCACCCCCCCTCTTAGAATTCATCAATAGATTCATTAAACCATTTTTGAATAGTTATGAATTCATTAAAAGAAATGCTTGGGTTAGAGTGATCCCCATATTGATCTTTAAAGAAATTCTTAAACTTTCTCCAAGAGATGGTGGAATTAACAGGCAAATTTTTTTCACCAATCCCTAGCATCATCTACAAAAGATTGCATAAAGAGTTTCATTATCACATCTTCATTCTCCAACTAATAATAATCTATAAAATTTTCAAATGTTCTTAAATGATCTTCTCCCATCAAAGAATTATTAGCAAAAGAATTGGGGACTTGCAATCTGACCATTTGTATTGGAATCCTAGCAAAGTGATTTGCTCCATGTTGCTGCTAATTGAAACCTTGGTTTTGTTGATGTTGTGGTTTCCCTTGTTTAAATTGTTTCCCTCCTTGTTGTAGACACCTAAAAATGTCTCATTGATCATGTACTAATTATTCCTCTAATTGATTAAATAATCTCTATTATTTGATTAATTTAATTAATCTATTTCTTCTAATTTCATATTTCCTCATCATCTTACTAATTATTCTATTTTCCTATTCTTTAATCATTTTAATCATTTTCTAATATTAATTATTTAATTAATTCTGATTAATTCCCTAATTTAAATAATCTTCATTATTTAAATAAATTAATTATTCAATTTCTATCTCTAATAATCTAATCATTCAACCCTCTTCTAAATATTAATTATTTAATTAATTGTGATTAATTCTTTAAATTAAACAATCTTTATTATTTAATTAAATTCCATTTCTAAATAATTAAATAGTTTCTTTAAATTATTTAATTAATTAATTCTTCCATTTCCAAATCCCCAAATTCTAATTTCATTTAATTTCATATTCTTCTATTTTCTTCCAAATTCAAATACATGTGCATGATTTCAAAAACCAAATTGAAAATCAAAGTCAAGTTCTAAATATATTCAAATACTAAATTGAATTAATAAATTCAATTATTTGAATAATATCTCATGCAAAGATTAAATTGAAAATCTAAATCTAAATGCAATCACATGCGAAATTAATTAATTAAATCATTTATCTCTCCAACTTCTATTTCCATCTTTCAGTTAGCTTTTTCTAAATTAAGATTTCTTTGTCATCTTCTTTATTTCCTCCAATCATCCTTTTTCTTCCCTCAGTCAGCTTTCTCTCAATCAGTTAACTCAATTAATCTATTCAATCTATTGAGTTCCACTCCTACAATCAACAGTTCAACTATCAATTTTCATTTGAGCTCACCTCAGTTCACACCTCTTGATCAATCTGTTCCACCTTTCAATCAATCTCATCCAAAAATCTATAAATTGAGCATCCAATCTTCATTTTCAATAATCACGAACTTTGAATCTTTGTGTCACTTGCAGGTTACCAGCGCAATATCTAAGAGCCATCATACCACGAAGAGGAGAAGAGAAATGGAAGTTCTACATAGTCACGAAATATGGAGTTTTTATTGATGATTTATAATTCCTATTTCTCAACTACGTTATTTCATTGTATTGTTTGTTAAATTCTGATTAGGATAAGGATTCATGATTTCCCTTGTTTCTAATTTATTACTTTGTTAATAGAAGATGAATTTTGCATCCCACATTTAATTTAACCTTTTTTCTATGTTTTGTGTGACTTTTGCAGATTGTGTAGATTTTTCTTTTTTTTAGCAGGTTGCACGAATTTTGAGAAAATATTTTTCATCAAGTAATCAAGATCACATTGTTACGCAATCACATAGATAGGATTACGCATTCGTTCTAACAGGGTCACACAGTAGGCTTGTCCAGATCATGCAATCGCCCTTTTTGGATCATGCATTCCCAGGACACTTTGCTATTTAATTTTTTTTTTCTGTCGATTATCTATTCTGATTAATTCTATCTTAAAATTGGTTAATCCGGGATCAAATTTCTTTTTCTTTCATGATTTGATTAACACTATTTATGGCAAGAAAAGTTCAGTTTGAGATTTTAGGTGCAAGAAGGACGAAACAACAAAGGAGAGAAGCCGAACGATATCAAAAAGTTCTCTAGGCAGAAAAATTGATACAAGATTCAGAGGAACAATTGGCCTTAGAAAGATATAATAGCCTAGTTCTTACTTATATAGTTAAATATGATCAAATCAATATTGAATGGATAATGAGGGATTTGGCTAGGGCTTCACAATTGGTTTCGCAGGTTCCTGATTGGGTTTAGTTTTCTTGTATTTTTCTATTTTTCTCTTTTTTGTTGTCTGCATTCTATCACGCAATCGAGCTATTAGTGTTACGCAATTGTTCATACACCATCACACATTCACTCTATTAGAATTACAGATTTGCTCTGTTAGATTTATGCATTTAGTTTGTAGGTATCACGCAATCGCTCAGGTAGTATCATGCAATCGCCTTTGTCAAGTTTTGAGTTTTTGGTTTTTGTTGGTTTAATTTTACTACTAATCTTCTATTTACAGCCTGTGGCGGATTCATAAAGAGGATTAGATTAGTAATTTTTCATGCACGCTTTACACTTCAATTTTTAGTGCTTAAAATCAACAATAGTTAAAATGGACATGCATGGATAACCTCACACTTCAATTTTTAGTGCTTAAAATCAACAATAGTTAAAAAGGACATGCATGCATAATCTCACACTTCATTGTTGGTGTTTCAAATGAACATATGATAAAATTGACATGCATGTATCTCACACTTGGTTTTTGGTGCTTAAAAATCAACAAATGGTTGAAATTGATATGTATGCCTTCATACTTAAATTTGGTGTTTAAAATTGACATGCACATGCGGATCTAACACCTAAATTTGCACTATAAAATGATCATGAATCAGGCTACATTAGATTAAATCATTTTTCATTTTCTTAAGGGAAAATAACTTTTTTTTGTTTCTGGGGTGGACCTACAGTTGCACTAACTGACTTTCTACCCGCCATCAGGCTCTTGGGAGAAAGAAGGAAGGTGACAATGACATCCAAATTTTCTTTTGTTCTACGTAGTGAGGGGTATCTTTGACTAGGGATTTCATCACCCCATAGAGGTACTTCAAATTGGGATATATTGAGGATATCATCTCTCCAAGCGTACTCTCGAGTGGGTTTTTCGAGCCGCTATATAAATATACTGGTCAGGCGGCTAGAGTGTTGAGTGAATTTGACATATGTGGGGGCCTTCCCTGCACTGATAAGCTCAACTAAAGCCTTAAGTGGCTTTCTCTGAGAATCTATCATTGGCTCGGGACCCCTCAAAACCTAATACTAAGAACCAAATTAGTTGCCAAAAATCCTACATTTAGTGGTTTCGAGAGTGTAGATTGTACCCCATAGATACCCTTCATGTACCTTACACTATGATACAGAAATCCCTCGGCTATAAGATCTTCAGATCTTTGGGGTAAGAGAGACTGGCATGCCAGAGAAGTGTGTGTCGTGGACTGGAACCAGTGCTACCAGACTCTCTATCTGTTCATTTTGTCTCGGTATTTTATTGTATGGGCCTCACTGAATGGTGTCCACTATCCAACCTAAGATTGTATTTCATGCTTGTTTATGTATCAATGTGTTAGACCAGTATTGAGTCATTCCCTTGGTCTATTTCAAGCCCTATCCTACGTATCTCTGAATTTTCTGAGATTGTATGAAAATTGAGTCAGTCAGCTATACATACTTACTAGCCATTGTTCTCAAATTCGGAAAACTACAAAACATTGTCCTACACACAAAGTTACCAAAAAACAAAGTCCATTTTGAAACTGATTCTCAGAAGTCCTTACATAGTTGTGACCATAGGCAGTCCATTACATAGTCTTTTGCATAGTTCCACTTACGTCATCATTATCATCCATAGTCTTTCACATAGTTCTACTTACATCCTCATTATCGTCCATAGTCTTTCACATAGTCCCACTTACATCCTCATTACCATCCTACATCTTTTTCATAGTCCCACTTACGTCCTCATTATCATCCTAAGTCTTTTGCATTATCATCCATATTAGTTGCATAGTCCTACATTACCATATACATCTCCATGTAGACCTCATATACATCTAGGTCCATTGTCAGTTATAGATTCATAGGATGTGCATTCATGGGTCTCCCAGGTGATGGTTTGCTCCCCTTCGAGCAACCTAATCATTGATGGTCTAGCTTGCTTAGCTTGGGATTTAAGAAGAAGTGCACCTCAATATGTAGGAGTCATACATGAGATAAACATTGAGTCTAGGATTTCTCGTATAATTGATAGAGAGATTGAGGCTGAACAACTTTGTCAACAAATGGAAAGACTTACATTAGAGAAATCTAGAAATGCTAAAAAGGTCTCACATCAAAATCCACAATAGAGTCTAGTATAGTCTTACATAACTTATATTTACATCTATAGTCTAGTGTTAGTCCATCTTCTTGCATAGAACCACCTTCATATAGGCAATTTTAGATGCCCATCACAAGGTTGCAGAAAGTGAAAGGAATAATGGACCCAAACAACATAGTCTATAAACCCTACTTGGAACATGGACATGTCAACAGGTCAACACTCAGGTACATAGACAATGTCCACCATAAACGAATTACAATAGCATTTGACAAAAGAAAAAATTGAGTCTGCACAGCAAGACCCACATGTCCTCATGATCTTAGATGCACTTATACATAGCGATAGGGATAAGTATCTTTCATCATTAATACAAAATGGGGCAAAACTACCTGAGGATTTTGATGTCACAAAGATTTTACTACTAGGGAAAACTTTAGGTGAAGATAACTGTCAAATACCACCCTTGACATCAATACAAGCAATGACATCCAGTTTTCCTCAAAACGTACCTATCCAAACAAATGTCAACACAAATGCAAACTTTCAAACAAGTGTGTCATCCTCAGTGATCAATGCTAGTATTCCATCATAGAGCATACCAATAATATCAAGTGTCTCAGCACCTAGTGCAACCCAACCTCCAGTTTCCTATTCCATGGGATCCACATATAGTCAACACAATGCAAGTCTACGTATTGCCAATACAACAAGTACAACTCAACCAAACATGGGTTCGCATATCAGCTATTTCATAGTACCTAGTGGAATGCATAACACACAAGGTTATAATCTTGGTACCTTCCAACAACCTCCTTGTTATGCAACCATGAATCCTTTTGTGGGACATACACAAACACAAGGTATACCTTTGACACCAATAGATATTCTGACACAACAAATATAGAATTTGCAACAACAAATGATGACCATGCAAACTGGTAACGATAAAAAGAGCTACACAATGCAGGACTTATGTCCTTATCCATTCGATCACACATTATACATGCCACCTTTCCCACAACATTTTCAAACACCAAAATTTGATAGATATCGTGGGAAGGGTGATCCTAGAGATCATATCAGAGAATTTTTTATGGCATGTATAGAATTTGCCTCAGAAGATACTTATCTAATAAGACTATTTCCTAAAAGTCTAGGAGGTCCGGCTTTACAGTGGTTTTCACATTTACCACCAACCATCACGTCATAGGGGGAATTAGTTGAACAATTTATTACAAACTTCTCACACAACATTGACACCCCAATTAATTTGATGGAATTATGTGCCGCTAAACAATACAAAAATGAAACATTTGCATCCTTCATACAATGATGGAGGGCTCTCTATAGGAGCTGTAAGATAGTTATCCCAAAAACAAAACAAGTGGATATGTTTATAGAAAATTTGATTCCTAAGATTAAATATCTGATACAAATGCAATGTCTAACCACATTCAATTAAATCATAGAAAAGGCTCTCAAATGTGAGAAGGGATTAATAGAAGAAGGTTTTATTAAGTATGGCAACACCAACAACAATGACAAATCTAAGTTTTGGTCGAAAAACAAAAATGTGACCAATGATGGTATTGTAGATGCCAGAATGATAAACATAACTCAACCCATTTTATCTTTGGGAATGAGTCAGTCAACAAATCCACATACAGGGAATAACACAACATTAGCAAATGTAAATGCTACGTAAAACACAAACACAAGATACCCTAGCGTAAACGCTCCAAGAAGAAATTACACACCTTTAGGAGAACCAATTGAGTCAGCACTCAAAAAGTTAATACAGACAAACATGATCACTTTACCTAAAGTAAGAGTGTATGAACTAGGTCCTTTCAAACCCAGATGGTGGAATGACAATGATTTCTGTGATTATCATAGAACTAAAGGTCATAAAATGGCAAGTTGCTACAAATTGAAAAACTTGGTCCAAGATATGATAGACCAAGGGGACATCACAATTGATACTGATAAGACCTTAGCAAACACAAATCATTCAATTTTTAAGGATCATTTTGTTAAGCATGACAAAGGAAAAGCTACCACATCAGGTACCCAAGACAATATGACTAACTACACGAAGGTCTCATTCGACTACACTATTCATGCCATTAGCTTAGGAGATACAACAAATAATGATTCACAAGAAATACCTACTCCGAAGGACCACTATCAAGACACTCATAAAGATGACAACCAAATTTGCATGATATCCAAAGTACCAAAGTATGATGATGACACAAATCTTTGTCTTCGAGATTGGGGGCATGATCAACCATATCACTCAGGTTGGTTTGACGATGAACTCATAGAACATATTATGGATGTCAAACATACACATCAAGACTATGAAGAGGGATTTAACATAAATCTTGATAAAACAACCTATGATACAAATGATACAATTTCTATAATCACAATTACTCCCAGAGACAGCGACTGCGCAGTGGTTACTCACAGGTCAAAGGTAACTTTACAAGGGATACCACAAAATCAACCACCACCAGTAGGAACTTACAATGTAGTTGAGCAACTTTAGAAAACTCTAGCGCAGATATCATTATTCGAACTATTGTTTATTTCACCCAATCATAGAGCAATACTGGACAAAGCACTTCAAGATTCAATAGTGGACAAAGATATAGATGAACATGCCTTCTAGTCTATGGTAGCAAATCTGATACAAGGCACACATATTGCATTCATAGAAAAAGATATTCCTAATGATAAATTGCTTCATAATGACCCACTACATCTGGAAGCTTCATTCATAAGAAAAGAATCAAAAGAGTACTCATAGATGGGGGAGTCAGTCTCAACATTTGTACTTTAAAGTTGGTCAAAGCATTGGGATATTCTAAACTTCACATTGATGCTTCCAAAAGGATAAATATCAAGGCTTATGATGAAAAAGAACGTCCATCTAAAGGCATTGTAACATTACCTATACAAATAGGACCAATAACAACAGAGGTCACTTTTCAAGTCTTGGACAGAGAGTTGGGATATAACATGTTATTGGGCTGCCCATGGATTCACACCATGCAAGCAGTACCATCCACATTCCATCAGTGTGTCAAATTACCATACAATGGTATTGAAATCACCATAAAGGGGGATCCAAATCCATTCCAACATTGCAATTATTTGAAAGACAATGTCGATAATCAGGTACCTATTAATCAGGTTGCACCTCTCACTACACAACTAGAATCATAAAAGATCATAGAAACAAAAAAAGATATGCCTACAATATCCTCCTTACAAATAAATGATATGGGTTGTGCAGAGTATTCTATTGCAAATACTTTAAATGGGAAATAGTTGTCTCTTTCTCCTAAGTCCTTTGGGAAACCTCACACTATAGTACAAAAGAAAGACAAAGGAAAAGAAATTGTCAAATACACAGACTCATGCTCTTTCATTAGATGGGGTGACTTATAGGAAGAATCCTTGAATGAAGATGTTAACCATTAGATATATAGAGAAGAAGATCATATGACAAAACCTAGAATACACACAGATCAGTATGGTAATGGATTCAAAATAATCCAAAGACATGGATATGATGGTACCACAGGCATTGGGTTACAAAAACAAGGAAGACTAGAACCAGTTGTTCATAATGATAATCCAGGGAATCAAGGATTGGGATACAAGCATGTACAACATATCACTGAAGCGAGACAACTTACTCTTGATATACTAAATCAACCAAGCAAACCCTCAGATTACATATCACAAAAAAATTTATCCACACAAGCGCTTCCATCTTCATCTCAAATGAGTAATCAGGTACATACATCGCCAAGTGCAGAATCAGATGGGGAAGACATGAGACAACTCTTGCAAGAACCTACCACTAAGTTACAAAATGATGTAGTTATTGACACAATAGTATAGGCTAATGTGGCAACAGATGCAGGATTACCCCCACCCCCTGAATCCCACCCATGGTTATTGTCACTACTTCTACCACGAGAAGCAACTCGGGCTCAACCTAACGAAACAGATGAAGAAAGATTGCAAAGGCTTATACTAGGCTTAAGAAGGGTCACTAATGGACAAAGAAGACCAATAAATATACAATAGAATTAGGGACAGGAACAAGAAGAAATCAGTGATGATAACTCATATGATGAAACATATATTGAAAGTGAGACAGACTCTCATGATTATGAATTCTTATCACTCCATGATTCTAGTCCATCAGAAAGTGTAATATTATGAAATCAAATAAGGCTTATACAAGATGAAGATACACAAATCCAGTCAAACAATCATGTCTTCATGTTATCCATGTCTACTAAAGAAGGGAGTAATGATTTACCCCTAGTACATTCATACTTGATTGATTGGGGGCAAGAAGGAAAATGAATGCTAGATTGGTTTGAAAATGATGAAGCAATTTCAGAATTTCTAGGAGTCAGAGAAGGATTTCTGCAAGGTGATCATAAAGAAGGGTTTTCTATAGACCTAAATAGAATGACATACTTTGGAGAAGAAAGTACTTCTCCAATAGAAGATAAGGACCAAACTATCCATACTGACATAAGTGACTTGGGTAATCTTCCTATGGAAAGAGAAAGTTCAACATTACTTACAGAGGAAACAAAAGAAGTTAACATAGCAGAAGGGGAGGTTGTACATAACATCCATTTGGCAAAATCATTGAGCAAAGAAGAAAAAGATAGATTCATTCATTTTTTCAAGAAACGACCTATCAACTTTGCCTGGTCCTATTAAGACATGTCGAGCTTAGACCCTAAATTAGTGTTGCATCACTTACCATTGATACCAGGAGTTAAACCTCACAAGAAAAAATTGAGAAAAATGCATCCAAGTATCACATTTTTTGTTAAAATAGAACTACAAAAGTTGTTTGATGTAGGTTTTATCAGACCTATTGACTACGCAGAATGGATATCCAACCTGATACCTGTGACTAAGCCCACGGGAGGCATCAGAATCTGTACGGATTTTTGAGATCTAAATAAAGCTTGCCCTAAGGATGACTTCCTGCTACCCAATATCGATATGATAGTTGACCTAACAGATGGAAATGAGATTCTATCCTTAATGGGTGTTTTTTTAGGATACAACTAGATTAAAATTGCTCCAGAAGATCAACATAAAATGGCCTTTACATGCCCCTAGGGAACATACTGCTAGAATGTGATGCCATTTGGTCTTAAAAATGCTGGAGCAACATACCAAACAGCCATGACAACATTGTTTCATGACATGATTCATAACATAATGGAAGATTGCATAGATGACATATTGGCTAAATCACAAACCAGAGAAAGTCACCTTGTAGTTCTTACACAAATATTTGATCAGTTGGAATAGTATAATGTCAGATTAAACCCGAAGAAGTGTGTGTTTGGCGTAACAACAGGTAAACTATTAGGGTTTATAGTATCAAACAAAGGAATTGAAATAGAACCTACCAAGGTCAAGGAAATCATTGATATGTAGCCTCCGTCAACACTTAAACAGCTCAGAGGGTTAAAGGAAGATTGCAATCCATAAGGAGATTCATAGCATAGTTGGCAGATAAGTGTCACCCATTCCAACATTTATTCAGGAAAGGAGTTACTTTTAAATGGATAGAACAATGCTAGGAAGCTTTCCAAGTGCTAAAAGATTATCTTTTGAACACACCAGTCTTAATATCTCCTACTCCAAGATAACCTCTATTGTTATACATATCAGCAATGAACTTAGCTCTGGGAGCTCTATTGGCATAACATGACAAAAATGGAAAAGAAAGAGCCATTTACTATATAAGTAGGACTCTGATCGGCTATGAGCTTAATTATACCCCCATAGAGTGAGCATTCTTAGCAGTAATCTTTGCATTCTAAAAGCTCAGACATTACATGTTCATTCATAAGGTACAACTCATTGCACGCTTTGACCCACTCAAGTATCTATTGACCAGAGCAACATTGACCGGGTGATTGGCTAAGTGGGTTATGATCTTGAGCAAGTTTGATATAGAATACATAGACAAAAAAGCTATCAAAGGACAAATCATAGCAGATCAATTAGCAGAAGCTCCTATACAGGACAATCACCCATTGCTGATAGACATTCTAGACAAATCTGTGTTTACACTAACTACCTCAATAATGTGGAAGTTATACTTTGATGGGTCATATACAAGTCACAGATCTGTAGTAGGCATTCTCTTCATTACTCCTCAAGGAGATGTTATACCTAAGTCATTTAGAATCAATTTCCCATGTACCAATAATATGGCCAAATATGAAGCTCTCCTCATAGGGCTTCATACAGCTGTACAATGGAAAATACAAGAGTTATAGGTCTATGGTGATTTGTAGTGAATCGTAAACTAGGTAAATGATGATTACAACATGAAGGATGAAAAACTCATGCCTTATAAATAGTTAGTTGAAGATTAAAAGGAGCAATTTAGCAAAATTACCTTCAAACAAATCCCAAGAATATAAAACAAGGTAGCAGATGCAATGGCAACCATAGGATCTCTTCTGAGTATGCCTGCTAATGAAACTCAGTTTGAGTTTATCATAGAATAGTTAATGCTACCTGCATATGAGACTCCCCTATCAGACTATGTATATGCAATTGTGGGTCCAGAATCACCTTGGTACAATGAAATATATACATATTTGCACACCCAATACATGTCACCGGATCTATCTAGAAATCAAAAGAAGACCTTTATTCATCAGGCATCTAGATATACCATTATAGCTGATACTTTGTATAGAAAGGGTTTCAATGGAACTCTTCTCCGATGTTTGGATAACAATAAGGCACACCTTGCTTTGAAAGAAGTCCATGATGGAATCTGTGGGGCTCACCAAAGCAGTCCACCATTGTCAAAGAAATTGTTGAGAATAGGGTATTACTGGCCAACCATGGAAAAGGATACTTACAAGTATGTACAGAAGTGTAAACAATGCCAAATGCATGGAGACCTTATTCATGCACAAACACAAGATCTTCAACCCATCACATCACCATGGCCATTTTCACAATGGGGATTAGATCTAGTGGGTAAAATCAACCCTACTTCTTCCAATGGGCACAAGTTTATCTTGACAGCTACTGAATACTTTACCAAATGGGTTGACGCAATTCCTTTAACATACACTACTGGAAAGAAGATATCAAAATTTATGCTAAATTACATTATATGTAGATACAAAGTTCCAATGTGCTTTGTTACAGATAACGAGTGGCCATTTAAAAACAAGGAAGTGAAAGAATTGTGTGACAAATTTCACATACAACAGAGATTTGCCACACCATATTATCCACAAAGTAATGGACAAGCAGAGGCTACAAATAAAACAGTATTGAAAATTCTTAAGAAAGTAGTCACTGACACAGGACGGTACTGGCATCTCTAGTTAAATCCTGCTCTCTGGGCTTACAGAATAGGAGTACGCACATCTACAGGAGAAACACCATATTCCTTGGTCTGTGGGATAGAAGGGATACTCCCCATTGAAATAGAAATACCATCTCTAAGAGTCTCCTTACAGAACATCATATCAGGAGAAGACTACAGGGTAGCAAGGTTACAAGAACTCGAGACCCTTGATGAAAAATGACAAACAACATTCAATCATTTACAAGGATATCAAAATAGACTAAGATGAAGTTATAATAAAAGGGTCCACCCATGAACTTTTCAAGTGGGAGATCTAGTACTTAAAGAGAATCAAAGGAACTTAGCAAAATGAGAAAGGCTAGGGAAATTTGAACATAATTGGCTAGCTCCTTGCATTATAACAAGGATCATATGCAATGGAGCCTATCATTTGGCTACCATAGAGGGAGATCCAATCTCTAACCGTATGAACAACATGCACCTTAAGCGATATTATACCTGAAGGCTGTGTAGTTTAGGTTTTACTTTCCACATTTCATATCATATCATTTAAAACACTGCATTACATGTAGTTTCCTTTTTTAGATGCATCGCAGTCATAAAGTTTCTGTGTTTTCATATAGAAACATCAATAAAACAAGACAATTGTTTGAGTTTATCATTCGTTTACATCTAAGGAAAATAAGGGTCATCTCCATTCTTAGATATTCGGACATGAAGTCTTTGAGGTTCTAAGGTCATTCATTTACAACATTACCATGTGACGATGCTCTACTTATGGTTGGGTAGTAATTTCACTATTTGAGACTTGTTAATCCAAAATCTATCAATCACTATATCTCAAACACAATAAATCTCTAATTCATTCTAGACACCTAGTTGATCATATGACTAGTGAAAAATCTAAAATTCTACTTCAACATTGTTGTAATTGTCACACCCAAGTAGGTTTCATTACTTACAACTCAAGGCAAGAAAAAATAAAGAAAAAGAAAAAGAGTTATGCCAAATATCCATCTCCAGGAAAAAGAGAAATGATATATAACTGAAGTATCATGCATACGAGAGCACTAAAAAGATTGACTATGGGAACGTACAAGTAACTCCATCAGGGCTATGAATGCCTATTGGCAATGGAGCAATATTTGAGAAATTACAGTCTATGAACCTTGTCAGAGCTCTCAAGGCTCTATTCAGGATGCTTTTGAAGTTAGAATAAACCATGTAGGTAGTCATATAAGATGCTAAGGATCTTTAGTGAACATAAGAGCAGGAATTAACTCATCTACACACACATGGGTAAAAGAAGATCAAAGTTTCAATAATCAATGGGGAAGTTTTTTGCATCTCCATTTGTAAATCCTAGTCACTAAGTGTGTTAAGATGAATGTTCCGAAAGACCTTAAAGATTGATTGACCACTTATCTATGAAATGTTTTGCACCTCCATTTCAATTGGTGTATTACAAATGCAAACACAAACACAATCAACCTTGTTTGAATAGGAAATGCATATTCATCATGCATATTGCATTCATATAGGTCATGTCAAAAAATCATTTGTCTCCACATACATTCTGCAGATTGTCATGTCATACAGGTCTTCACACTAGGGGCATAACTAAAAAAATCCAAAAACATTGATAAACTCAAAATCCAAAAACATTGGAAAACTCAAAATCCAAAAACATTGAAAATCATGAAATACCAAAAAAATATATAAAGTCCTAAAAAAATCATCCAAAAAAGAAATCATATAAAGTCCTAAAGAAATCAATCTAAAACATCCAAATATCGATCCACATAATCCAAAAACATCGAAAAAGCTCTTGGAACAAAACTAAAAAAGAAAAAATCAATCAATCAAAAAACTTGCAATAAAATGTCTTGTGAGAAACAAATACCCTAGCAGATATCCAGCAAACACTTTGCAGGAAGTTAACAAAGGATATGACTATCTAGTCAAACATCTGCAATCAACTAATCAAACTATCTTATCAATCGTATCATATCCATATCAACGTGTTCATTATCTTGTCTTAAACAAAAGAGGATACACTCAAAATCAGATAGGTCAGTCTTAAATGGGGTCCGCAACTTTTTGAGATCAGACATTATCAACCATCACATCAAACAATTGAGAATGAAGGCACAAGGTCAATATAGCTGCTGAATTTTGTCCAGGTCAGCCTTTATCTTTTTATCATTTGGTGACAGATTATGTTCCTATGCTACTCAAGGATGTCCACAAGTGACTAGAGGAGCCATGATGGGCATTATCTTTTTCTGTGTTTGCTGCTTGTCTGCTATGTGTTTGTTTCTTTAATGAGACATCTTTACATCTTGGTTCCTTATAGCTTGATGTGCTAAGTTTCATTGTTCAATAATAAGGCTCAGTGATGAATATATATTGATGCAATAAAATATGTGACACAGGTTCTTGATTCATTCAATTTCATTCTAATCTCATCTATTTCTTGATAGTCTGTTGATTTCCCATCTTTTTTCTAAATCATTTTCTTATCATCTCATATCAATCATCTTCAATTGCTTCTAATTCTCATCTAACATTATTCTATTTCATTATAAGGTTCATTCTCTCATCTTCTATCTCAATATCATCTTCACATCACCTATCCCTATCTCTAATCAACTAACTATTCTTCTATATGACATTCTTCTTTTTTCGAGAGATCATTCATATCTTTCATGCACAAACAATCTCTCGAGGGGGCATTACACCCTAAGCGTCGTCGGGGCATACTGGGGCAGAAATTTTTTGTTTTCTTTGAAACAACATCATTCTAACATTGTCTCAAAGAGGGGCAAATGTAGACACCAAAAAATGTCTCATTGATCATGTACTAATTATTCCTCTAATTGATTAAATAATCTCTTTTATTTAATTAATTTAATTAATATATTTCTTCTAATTTCATATTTCCTCATCATCTTACTAATTATTCTATTTTCCTATTCTTTAATCATTTTAATCATTTTCTAATATTAATTAAATATTTATTATTTAATTAATTTTGATTAAATCCCTAATTTAAATAATCTTCATTATTTAAATAAATTAATTATTCAATTTCTATCTCTAATCATCTAATCATTCAACCCTCTTCTAAATATTAATTAAATATTTATTATTTAATTAATTGTGATTAATTCTTTAAATTAAATAATCTTTATTATTTAATTAAATTCTATTTCTAAATAATTAAATAGTTTCTTTAAATTATTTAATTAATTAATTCTTTTAATTCTTCCATTTCCAAATCCCCAAATTCTAATTTCATTTAATTTCATATTCTTCTAATTTCTTCCAAATTCAAATACATGTGCATGATTTCAAAAACCAAATTGAAAATCAAAGTCAAGTTCTAAATATATTCAAATACTAAATTGAATTAATAAATTCAATTATTTGAATAATATCTCATGCAAAGATTAAATTGAAAATCTAAATCTAAATGCAAGCACATGCTAAATTAATTAATTAAATCATTTATCTCTCCAACTTCTATTTCCATCTTTCAGTTAGCTTTTTTTAAATTAAGCTTTCTTCGTCATCTTCTTTATTTCCTCCAATCATTCTTTTTCTTCCCTCAATCAACTTTTTCTCAATCAGTTAACTCAATTAATCTATTCAATCTATTGAGTTCCACTCCTACAATCAATAGTTCAAGTATCAATTTTCATTTGAGCTCACCTCAGTTCACACCTCTTGATCAATCTATTCCACCTTTCAATCAATCTCATCCAAAAATCTATAAATTGAGCATCCAATCTCCATTTTTAATAATCACGAACTTTGAATCTTTGTGTCACTTACAGGTTACCAATGCAATATCTGAGAGCCATCATACCACAAAGAGGAGAAGAGCAATGGAAGTTCTATGCAGACACGAAATAGGGAGTTTTTATTGATGATTTATAATTCCTATTTCTCAACTACATTATTTCATTGTATTGTTTGTTAAATTCTGATTAGGATAGGGATTCATTATTTTCCTTGTTTTTAATTGATTACTTTGTTAATAGAAGATAAATTTTTCATCCCACTCTTGTATTTCAAGTACTTGTTGTGGCACTTGGGATTGTGAGACAAGAATCTACTCCTAATTGTGATTATACCAATGTTGTTAGCCAACAAACAAATTGTATCTTATACTCTGATGGGCAAAAGGGGGCATACCAATACTTTGTGGGGCCTAGTTCATGGGAAATGATGTACTATGTGGGGGTGCACTGGTGGCCTCGGTATTTTGGTTCATAGAAAGGGTTGAAGAAGATGTAGATCCTTGATTGGAATAGGTAAAATAATTGAACACAATAGGTCATCCTTGGGTACTAGCTCCAACTAACATTGACACAATTAAGGAGGTATAAAATAGTATGTTTGAAGGCCCTAGTTGAGTGCTTCCCATACAAGTAGTGTTTCAAACCAAGGGAGTTCTCATACTAGGAAGAGGTGTATTAGAAGTTGTAGTTACTTTAGGTAACAAGGCCATCAACAGCTAGGAGAGGATCTCCCTTTCTCTCTCAACCCTAACCCTTTCTACTTGTTCTCTCCAGGCTTGGATTTGCAATTTTAATTCATCATCAATTAGTTGAGGGCTTGTAGTAAAATAGGGGTTGATACTTATATACTTTACAAGGTAACTAAGGGTTGAACCATTGGGTTTTGATTTTCTATTGAGATTTGGGATAAATGTATTTGATAGGAAGAAGAAATGGGATATTATGATGGAAATATCATTTGAGAACTCAGAAGAAGAAATGGGATATTATGATGGAAATATCATTTGAGAACTCAGCTTCTAGCATTGGCTTTGGTGAATACATGAAGGATCATTGGATTGTTGTAACCATCTTGTTAATTCAAAAGACAATGATATTTGGCAGGAGTCGATGTAGAGGTGCACTCATATAATCTTGAGGATCTGGAGCTCCTTCAACTCCTAATTTCATCCCTAAAGGAGATATTTGAGACATACTACTACTCATGACAACTCCTTAATAGTACGCAACCCTAGGAGTCAAGGAAAGCTCTTGATTTGTAGGATTAGGGGTACTAGGGGTTGTTGACTAGCCTAACTATTTGAGCACCTAGGCCTATCTCAGAGTTTCCTAATTCATGTTCTTATGTGGCTGAACATGAGCCCTAGTTTTTACCATCTCCCATTTATCAGATAGAGGTTTTTCTCCAAATTTTCATTGGTCAATCTAAGGATTCAAAGCATACACAAAATACAAAGAGTCTCCACCCTTGAGATTAGGGAAAAAGTACTACAAGCTATAATCAAAAAGAGAAAAAATATCACTATCTATCTAAAATATAGCACCAAGGCTATTTAGGTAGATATGGGATGAATGAGCTTCTCAATTTCTACATCAAGCAATTATGCTCTTCATTATTCTTTTGTTAAAACCACATTAATTAGGCTATGCTCAAGAAGGCTTCTTCTATTATCCGAAGTAGTAGTACCTAAATGGGAAACTATATCAACAAGCTTTGCTTGTCTCCAATTTATGGTAGGATATTTTTAAGGAATTTGATTATTGTGAGGTAATACCACTGTGGGAAACCTTATAAGTACCAATCCCTTTGTTTAATTCCCTAGTAGAGTCACCATTTCATTGGCGTTTCCAAATAATTACTCTAGAGTTCCTATATGAGAGGCCAATATTCATCTTCATGGTCTTGGATAAGTGGACCAATTAATAGAGTGGTGATTAGGGATAAGGAACTAATCACACTCTCTACACTTCAGGCTCTATTAGACCTAGTGGGTATACGTTACATCAACATCATTGTAATTATTATGGTTTATATGATTCTACTACATATAGGTTCTCAGACTACTATGTGAGTCAATGATCTTTAAACCTCATGGTATGTGGCTATCATCCTTATGTAATTATAATCACAATGAGAACCAGTCATCCTATGCACTTGAAAGCAAAAATGAACAAACTGAAGATGATTATTGTATTTCTTTCCATAGTTCAGTATGCATTATTATGATTAGTTCCTTATCCATTAGGCTAAGCATTAGATGAACCATTATTACAATATTAAACATGCATATTCTACACCATATTATGCCTAGCATGATTGATACCTAATATCAGTCATAGCATGAAATGAGTTTTAGAGTTGTATCTCAATTTTCATTCTCTACATAGAGACTCTTTGAACAATATTAGTACATTTAATCCTCTACTTTAGAAGAAGCTAAAAACAATTCAAATTGATCAACATAGTGAAGAGATATGAACCAAAAACCCTCAATTTTATTGATTCATATAAGACTCTAGATAACAAAAAAGAGACAAACAATCATACAAACCATAGAAATGGATTTCTAGATGTTTGTATTATGTAGAACATGTGTCCATATTCCTTGTAAAGATTTTTTGCAAATGGAACATGACACAAAATCGCAATATTGCACTACAAAACATCTGAACCCTTTTGTATGTTGTTTACCCTTGGTAAATAATATTACAATAGCCTCAAATTGTAAGAACTATATTTTTCTTGATGAAGAAGAAGAAGAAAATAAGGCCTTGAATATCCTCTTATACAATACTTGACGATGCAACTAGCTTCGGGCCTTTTACAATTTTAAAATGTATGTGACCAACTGATAGGAAAATGATAAAAAAAAAATTAGCCTTCCAATAGAGACAAACATTCATTTATCTTCCTCTACAGGTAGTAGATGTTATAACTGATCTGGAATCCTTCTTTTTCTTCATGTAGTCTCCCTTATCAGGTTCAAAAGTGTGATAACCCTACAGACATATTTAATACCAAGTGACAGAGAGCAGCTTGTAAGCTCTTCTTAAAGATATGCAATTAATATGAAAGATAAGATAAAAATATTTGTGATAGAAGAAAAGACTAGTTATTTAATCAAAAAATACATCATAAGATATTTCATAATTCAGAGGAAAGAAAATAAAAATGAGATAATATAAAATATGGGAAACTACAAGAATTTAAAATTTTAGAATAAAAAAACACAGGAAAAGAGGAGGAAGGGATTAGAAATCTCCAAATCCATGTTGGTCAAGGCCTTGAAGATCCTTGAGGTAATGTTGATATTCCTTGTCTACAATCTTTGATCTGGCTACCTCTATTTCAGTTATACCACTATTAGGTATTGATAGTACATCCATATATGACCCAACTTCTTATTGAGTAGTGCATTATCTGATACAATATCAAGCAAGATCTAACTTTGGATTGTCTTGATGTTAGCTATCCACTTTTTCTTGGACCTTAAGACCTTTTCTCCCTCTATTCTTCTTCTCTCTCTATAAAATAGAGTAGGCATGTGGCTGGTGACTAGGCAATGAGAAGAGTTGTTTTCTCTTTCCAAAACTAGCCTTAAAGCCCTCCATCATGGCATGTAGGAAACTTGGGAGAGGCTTAACCAAAGAAATCTACAATACTACAATTATTTTGCTCATGTGAGATATGAGAAAGCTAAAAAATGTTTCCACTTCAAATTATCTTGAGAAAAACTTAATACATCCCTATGTTTGTCCCATGCTGCATCAACATGGTCCAAAATTTTATTGATCTTTGACTCCAACAATGATTTTTACATGTCTATCTTTATTCTTCTCTCCATTTGCAAAGAATCCAACTTCGTTACATCCCTTTCATTACTCAAATTGACTATCTGCAATCTATCTTGAGCCAAATCATTCCTTAATCCCATACCTTCATCAGATGTATGCTTAATCCTACTCTGAGGTGTGAATCTAGGTACTATTCTTCAAGAGTAGTCACCTTTTCTCTCAAAATTGTGACCTCTTCTTTTGTCCTCAGAGAGACCTTATGGGAAAATTTTTCCATATTTAGATTGAGGCCTATTACCTCTATGATGGAAGTGTCAGCCACTCTCTTGACTAGAAGATATCCAAATAATTGATCAACTTCATGGCTCATGCTAGGCCCTTTTTGTGACCCTATGAAGGCACCTAATAACTAGTTGATCAACATGATCATCAAATAATGCTCTTGAAATTACTTTCTCTCTTTGTACTCCATCCATTGAATCTAAATCTATGTCATTTCTCCTTCTTAATTCATCAAAGATGTCCCATCCTTCCAAAAGGAGTACTCCACTTCTCTTTACAATCTACCTTCCTATGTCTACGGTCGTAGTAGAAAATTGATCATTTGTAGCTTTTAAGATTTCATCCCTCATTCTCAACCTTTCTTCATTCCCAAATTCATCAAAGTTAATGCCTCTTCTCTTTTCCATTTTTTTTTTCAAATTTCTTATGATAAAATGCTTGAATTACCTTGTATTTATGAAATCACAATCACTCGTGAATTGATCACAAGCATTCAATCTCACATATTCATTGAGATCTCCCCCAAGTTTAAAAGAATCAAGGCCCAAATCTTTAGGAGGAGTTTGAATGGTAACCCATGTACTTATATCAAATCTATGACAAAGTAAAGGATCATCTTCTTGAAATTAGAAACCCTTATATGATTGGAAAGGGATTTCTCTTCCCACAGACAATATATGCAAACAAGTAATAGCCCTAGGGCTCTCTAGGACTTGAAAATGGGACAACTTGAAAATGGTACACCCATGGGCCTTTTCATGGCTTCTTCTACAAGTAATATTTGTGTGGGGGAAGGGTGTGATGATTTTGGATCAAGAGCAGATGTGGATGGAGGTTCTTTAGGGCTTAGGGGAGGGGAAACAAGGCCAATGAGGGAGCCAACTAACTAAGGAGATTCTAGCCTTTCCTCCTCTACTACCTACACTAGGGGTATAACATCTAGGCGGGGTCTATAAGGAGGCAAAGGAATTCTACAATAAAAAAGTAGGTAGTAAGAATTGACCCGATCCATGCTTCTGGGATTATGATGTCGAGGCATGCACACAAGCATACCAGGAGGTCCAAAGTCATAATATGAGCAATTTTATTGTATTTGAGTCATTCATAATATATTAAGGTTATTTGAGTTCATTGAATCATAATATGTAAGGATAAATGATCCATTTTGTCCAAAGATATCATATTTGGTCCATCTTGAAGTGTTAAAAGTGTCCATGTAAGGGTTAGAGTCATTTTTTGCATTTTGAAATCCATTGGTGATGAGGTGGCTAGAGTAGTTAGGAAGGAGTTGGAAATGGTTTATAAAACCATGTTTGGTAAAAATAAAGGGGGTAGAGAATTTTGGAGGGGATTTGACAAATATTATCCATCAAACCCTCAAACTATCATAAGGTTTTCAAGAATCTGTGATTGTTATAGATCCATGGAGGATCACATTTGGTGTAATTTTTATATGTAGATGTTTTTGAATTATATATTTAGGAAATATCTTTTAGATGAATCCTTTCTTATGTATTTTTGTGGAGTATTTGGCAAGATATGTTTGTTTTTACAAAAAATGTCAAAACCCTGCCAAGGGTTACCCGTTTTTGGAAAAATCCTCATAACTTTTGATTTAACCATTCGATCTAGCTATAAATTTGGGAGACATTTTTTAACTCAGTAATATAAAATATAACTAGAGATATTTTATTTATGATAAATATTTAAAAATTTATTGATGACTGTTTGTTATAGTTCATGGTGAAAAGTAGATTGGTGAAGGCAGCAATAGTCTGGTACAGTTTTGGTATGGTCACATGAGGAATAATAATGAAGAAAGGATATACGTGCTAGAAAGGTCCCTAAATCCTCTTTCCAATGCTTTTTTCTGACTTAATTTGGTTAAAAATTGAAAAATTTGTGATTATTTTTGTGAAAATAGTTTCTAAAGGATGAAACCCTGAACTAGGGTATCCCATGGCAATAAAGAATTTGTTCATTCATGTTATGGTGAATGTTATGATCTAAAATATTGAATTAAGGTCTACAGGAATGAAATATAACCTTTGAAATTGGTTTGGAGTTCAGAAGAGTGGTTGAGCTTTTTATATGCCTCTTGATTCAAGTTTAAGGTCTTGCATTAGTTTTGGGTTAGTAATACTCTTGAATGAAGGTTTTATGGTTTGTGATAGATTCTTTACATCAAATTGGTATCAGAGCCCAACAAAATATTTGAGGTAGGAGAGATGTTTGTAATTTGTGCTATGGATGAGTTTTGGTTGCAGGTGCTTGTCCATCTAGCTGCAAGAGGAAGTTGGTGTTGTGTGTGGGCAAACAAGGAAGGTCTGTCAAGGGCCAAAGGGATGGTCCATTGATTGCCAAAAGACTAGGGAGAAAGCCAAAGATGAGAAATCGTAATCGAGGCACAAATTTTATTGGTGAGGTGATGCAGCATGGATAGGTGGACTTATGATTGGAAAAAGCACTTGGATGGAAGCCACTACAAACTACATTGGTAGTAGTCACAAAGAGATTGTTTGAGAAAGAAGAAGTAGCATAAAGAGGTAAACATGAAGACAAAGGTGAAAATTTCACTCAAATTTTTTCTTGCAGGTCATTGTACCACATTTCCAAGGGACTTGGAAAATTTTCAAGGTTGGGATTATGGTGCAGAGGCACCTAAGCACACAAGCATACCAGGAGGTCAAAAGTCATAATATAAGTAGTTTTATTGTATTTGAGTCATTCATAATGTATTAAGGTTATTTGAGTTCATTGAATCATAATATGTAAGGATAAATGATCCATTTTGTCCAAATATATCATATTTGGTCCATCTTGAAGTGTTAAAAGTGTCCATGTAAGGGTTAGAGTCATTTATGTCAAAAATGTAAAAATTGTAAAAATTGCAAAGTTGCAACATTGCCAAAAAGTGCAACAAAAGTGTAAGAATGAAATCCATTGGTCATGAGGTGGCTATAGTTGTTATTAAGGAGTTGTAAATAGTTTATAAAACCATATTTGATCAAAATCAAGGGGGTAGAGAAGTTTGGAGGGGATTTGACAAAGATTATCCATCAAACCCTCAAAATGACATAAGGTTTTAAGGAATTTGTGACTGTCATAGATCCATGGATGATCACATTTGGTGTAATTTTTATATGTAGATGTTTTTTAATGATATAGTTATGAAATATATTTTAGATGAATCCTTTATTATGCATTTTTGTGGAGTATTTGGCAAGATATGTTCGTTTTTACAAAAATTGTCAAAACCTTGCCAAGGGTTACCCGTTTTGGGAAAAATCCTCATAACTTTTGATTTAAGTGTTGGATCTGGCTATAAATTTGAGAGAAGTTTTGCAACATAGTAATACAAAGTCTAACTAGAGATATTTTCTTTATGATGAATAATTAAAAAGTTATTGATGATTGTTTGTTACAGTTCATGGTGAAAAGCAAATTGGTGAAGGCAGCAATGGTCTGGTTGCAACGTTTGGTACGGTCACATGAGGAATCATAATGAAGAAAGGATATATGTGTTGGAAAGGCCCCTAAATCCTCTTTCCAGTGATTTTTTTCTCTAACTTAATTTGGTTAAGAATTGAAGAATTTGTGATTATTTTTGTGTAAACAATTTTTAAAGGATGAAACCCTGAACTAGGGTATCCCACGACAATAAAGAATTTGTTCTCTCATGTTATATTGAATGTAATGATCTGAAATGTTGAATGAAGGTCTTTAGGGATGGAATATAACCTTTGAAATTTGTATGGAGTTGAGAAGAGTGGTTGATATTTTTATATGCCTCTTGATTCAAGTTTAAGGTCTTGTATTAGTTTTGGGTCAGTAATACCCTTGAATGAAGGTTTTATGGTTTGGGATAGATGCTCTACATCAAATTGCTATCAGAACCCAAAATAAAATCTGGGCTAAAAGAGATGTTTGTGTTTTATGTTACAGAGGAGTTATGGTTGCATGTTCTTCTCCATCTAGCTACAAGAGGAAGTTGGTGTTGTGTGTGTGAAGACAAGGAAGGTCTTTCAAGGGCAAAAGGGATGGTCCAGGGCCATGGGATGGTCCATTGATTACCAAAAGACTAGGGAGAGAGGCAAAGAGGAGAACTCCTAGGTGAGGCAGAAATGTTATTGGTGAGGTGATGCAGCATAGAGAGGTGGAATTATGATTGGTAAAAACACTTGGATGGAAACCGCTACAATCTGCATTGGTAGGAGTCACAAAGAGATTGTTTGAGAAGGAAGAAGCAACATAAAGAGGCATAAAGAAGTAAAGATGAAGACAAAGGTGAAAATTTCACTCAAATTTTTTCTTGCAGGTCATTGTACCCATGTTTCCAAGGGACTTGAAAACTTTTCAAGGTTGGGATTATGGTGCAGATGCACCTAAGCACACAAGCATACTAGGAGGTCAAAAGTCATAATATGAGCAATTTTATTGTATTTGAGTCGTTCATAATGTATTAAGGTTATTTGAGTCCTTTGAATCATAATATGTAAGGATAATTGAGCCATTTTTTCAAAAGATATCATATTTGGTCAATCTTGAAGTGTTAAAAGTGTCCATGTAAGGGTTAGAGTCATTTGTGTTAAAAATGCAAAAAATGTAAAAATTGCAAAGTTGCAACATTGCAAAAAAGTGCAACAAAAGTGTAAGAATGGAATCCATTGGTCATGAGGTGGCTAGAGTAGTTAGGAAGGAGTTGGAAATGGTTTATAAAACCAATTTTGGTTGAAATCAAGGGGGTAGAGTAGTTTGGAGGATATTTGACAAAGATTATCCATCAAACCCTCAAATTGTCATAAGGCTTTAAGGAATTTGTGACTGTCATAGATCCATGGAGGATCACATTTGGTGTAATTATTATATGTAGATATTTTTGTATAATAGAGTTATGAAATATCTTTCAGATGAATACTTTTTTATGCGTTTTTGTGGAGTATTTAGCAAGATATGTTTATTTTTACAAGAAATGTCAAAACCCTACCAAGGGTTACCTGTTTTTCAAACAATTATCATAACTGTTTATTTAACCATTGGATCTAGCTATAAATTTGAGAGACGTTTTAAAACTCGGTAATACAAAGTTTGGTCAAAGAGATATTCTTTATGATCAATATTTAAAAATTTATTGATGACTGTTTGTTATAGTTCATGGTGAAAAGCAAATTGGTGAAGGCAGCAATAGTTCGGTTGCAACATTTGGTATGGTCACATAAGGAATCATAAAGAGGAAAGGTTATATGTGTTGGAAAGGCCACTGGATCCTCTTTCCAATGCATTTTTTCTGACTTAATTTGTGTGAGGGTCTACCCCGACTCATCCTAACATTTCTATTATTTTCATATTGAGACTATTATGGATTCTTTATTTTATGCATTATGGATTTTACAACTTATATGATTCCATGATTTGGATCACATTGACATATATTGATGCTTCATCTTTATGCATTATGAATATGAAACTTTATATGTTGCTAGAATAGAATTACTTTGAAATGATGTATGTCATTATTGGATTTGCAGGACTTCATTTTGATGTTAGAAATAGGATGCTTATTATACGAATGGTTCAATTTTGAGGATTATGATAATTGCTTATGTGGAATCAAATTGGAATATATGAGATATTGAATTATTATTGTCAATTGTATGAGTGTTTGATGTGTAATGGAATTCATGTGTTTAATTATATATTTGTGATTATTTGTAATTACTAATGTGTTAATTGAGATGCACAAGAAAATTATCCATGTGACCATGGAAATAATATGGAGAACGAAACCTAGACCTATGTACGTTTGTAATGCCAGGGGTTGTCTATTTGGAGAGACAACACCCCATTTGTATTGTATTTTATTTGTGAAAGTAAATGATGCATGTGTGTTAAATTGATTTTATTAATTTGTGTAATCCTACAAGAGACAAATTCCATGTGTAATTTTTATATTGTATTTTATTGTGTCACTTGACACATGTGCTGATTAGTGTCATTGTTTCTGACTTGTCTCTTGGAGGGAGTTTTGTTTCTACCAAAGCCATTCAAACATATGAGTGTGGTCCCAAATTTGCCTTGGGTAGGGAGTCTTGGGAGTGGTCAACTCAGGTTTGACCCGTAGGTTAACTTCAATTGGGTTTCTAAGGGGTCAAATGGACTCCTAGGGTTAGTTTTAGGGCTTTTCCAAAGGTCCAAAGGGTATACCTATGGGTTAGGGATATTTTTAAACATGTGACTACTCCCATGTGACTGTTTAGTCACCTCAAAAAGTGGTTTTCCCAAGGTGAGCAAAAATTCAACTTAGAAGGTTCCTCCTAGGATAGACAACCTTCCCTTTTGGTGTCAGACTCTCTTCCCCATCCTCTCTTACCTTTTCTCTTTCCAGTTTTAGCAACATGTAAGAGGTTGGGAAGAACAACTAATGGGAACTCTCACTTTACCCAAGGGGTTGGGAAGACTGAGAGAGGCCTTCTTAGGCAAGAATTAGGGACTTAGTGAGTAATCACCCACTCTCCATTGTTGGAGATTATGAAATTTTTGAAAGAATAGTTGTAGGATATAATTTTTGGTGAAGGGTTGGTGAAGAGTTTGTGTGGATTTGGGCTGCTCATCTCCGACTAAGTCTATCAAACCTTTTGGCAGATTAAGGTTGGTTCTTACTTCTTTTTAGTTATGTTGTATATGTTTGTTTCGAAAAATGCTTGTATGAAAAAGATGTGTATATGTATTTTTCTTTGTAGAAGAAAGATGTAATTTTCCTTCCTTTGTTTCTTTTTATGTTTTCTTGTATTGGGAGTGTCCAAGGCCTTCTACTCTTGGGAGAGTAGGATGGTCTTGGGGTGGAAGAAGTATGACAGTCTTGGGTGAGAGGCTCTTCTTATGGAGAGTGATCTCAAGGGTGTTGTTGTGACCCTTGCTGCATACCCTTGTGTATGCATTTGGGGGTCATAAGGGGAGAAGATATGGCTTATATGCCTTTGGGGGGCATAAGGGTGTGGAGATGTATTTTGTTGTATTTTTGGTTGCCATGAGGTGGCTTGAGTTGTTCCATGCTTGCAGTCTCCCCAATGGTATTTGGTCCACTTCCACCTTTGGAAAAATCATCACAAGTGTGGTGAAAGTCTAGCTTGGGTTGGGAAAATGTATGTAGAGTTTGCCCCTTTGTTTGTTGTGGTTGTTTGTTTCTGACCCATCTAGTGCTTGGTTCTCCAAGCTCGGGGGTGGCTTCTAGTAAGCCTAGGCTAGGAGGTGAGCATTCCATGGTCAAGTTTTTATTCTATTTGCAGGTTGCTTGGGATGGGAAGGAAAAGAAGAAGAAATTAGTTGTTGTTTTTATGTTGCAGAAAAGATTCAAAAAAAAAGTTGTATTTATTATTGTAGCTTTGTAAAGAAAAAGCCAATGATGTATTTATTTTTCTAAAAGTAAAGAAATGTTGTATTTTTATTCATAGTTCTCATTCAATGGAAAGGAGAATTCTAGTAGGGTTTTCAAACCCATTTGTAATGATATTTACATTGTATTTTAATATGCTTAAAGAAATGTATTTTTTTTCTATCTGGTTATTTTTGCAAAAAAAAAAAAAAAAATGAAATATATGAGCTTGTATTAAGACCTTCATTTACGAAAAGAAAAGATAAATTAGTTTGCATTCATGTTGTTTTTAGTGTAGAGTTCATTTATTTCCTTATATAAGTAAACTTATGAAAAAAAAAAAGAATAGCATGCACATAGGACTTGATGCTTAATACAACTATAAATTTAGTGGAATAGTTTTTAATATATTTTACTTTAAGTTGTTCTTATAAATGTTTCCTAGACAAATATAGTTGCAGTTATAATTTATTACTTTCTGTCATTTAAATAAATTGCAGGAAAATGAAACTAATTAGTTATACATTTCTAAAGTTAGCATTTTAGTCTTGCAAAAGAAAAATATTTAGGAAGTAAAGCTTGCTGTTGGTGTGTATTTTAAATATTATTTACAAAATGCTTATAACAAAAAAAAAGAGAGTAGAATATAAAACACATATTTTTCAGCCTATTAGAAATGATTATTTCACCATTATCATGCTGTAAATGATATTATTAATTTTTTGTATGTATAAAAGATTTAATAGAAAAAAAAAAAGGAAAAGGAATTTGCTTAAAGTATGTTGATGTAAAAATAAATACCTAGATTTATATATAGATATATATATATATATAAATATAATAAATATATATATATATTTAATCCATAAAATATTTTAGCCTAGAAACCTGCATGAGAAAAGACAGAATACAAATGTATAATTGCATGGTTTTATATATATATATATATATATATATATATATATATATATATATATATATGTTGTTTTTATTATTTAAGAAAAAATTATACAAAAAAAAAATTTGCATGTTCTTACCCCCCCCTCAGCCCTGCAGAATTGCACGCAGGCGAGGGCAGGGAGGCGCCCCCCCGCGCTGTGGGTAGCGACCCCCAGCGGTGGCAGCAACCACCTCTTTGGGCCGCAACCCACAGTCAGAGAAGATTCAGCTCCCCCCTGTGGGCGGCGCTCCACAGTGGCGATGCAACCGGTCTACAGGCCAAGTACCGCAGCGGCGGCCTTGGCTGCCTCTGCGGGCCATGACCCGCAGGCATGGTTGTGGTCACCCCTGAAGGAAGCCCTCGCAGGTAGCCGCCACCCCCCTTCTTCGCTCCCCTCTCCCTCTATGAAAATGTTGCTGTTCGGTCTCAGCCCTGCGTGCACAAACCCCCGCCCTGGTGATGAAACCCGATGCCTCCCCCATGGCCGCCGACCCTCACACCTGCACACACACACAAGCCCTAACCTAATTTTCAGGTTAGGGCAAAATACAAATAGAAAGAAAAAAATAAGATTATGGTTAGCTTAGAGGTTTTCAGAACTTTTTAAAAAAAAAAAGAGAAAAAAAAAGAAAATAGAAATAAGTGGGGGAATACCCATTCAAATTTTGAATAGGGTTTTCCCCATCCAACTTAATAAAATATGTTGGTTTTCTTTTTGTGTTTTAGTATAGAACTTTCCATCTTTCCTATATATATATATGCTAGGTACACATTTACCTATAGTTATATATATTTATATATGCATATTTGTTTCTATATTTTTATATGAACAAATAATATCTAATTTTTAGATTAATAGATTTAAGTACATATTTTTATTTGATGCATTAAATTTAGATTCTTTGGAGATTGACCTTTAGGGAGTTATAGTGATTTATTTGTAAGTCAAGATGGCCCCTTTAAATTGAATTTATTAGGCATTTTAATTAATGGTAATTTTGTCTTATAGGTTTATTTAATCTAAGAGCTAAGGTGAATTAATTTAGACCCTAGGCAATTAAAGGACTACTTGAGATTTTATTATATCTCATATCAATTAATTAGAGATTTTTGTTAGGCGAGTTTAATTGTTTATTTATTGGAGAGATAATAATAATTCTTTTGGAGAATTATTATCCCGCTTTTAACTTAGTTTATTTTCACCTAATTAATTTAGTTGTTAGATTCACTCAAACATAGTTAAGACTAAACTAGTTTTGCATTATTTTAATAAGTTAGTTGTACTAGGCTAAGTATTTTAAAAAAAAATTATTCCGTTTGTACCCAAAAGTTTGGGCATGACATTTTGGTATCAGAGCAAGGTTTCCAACACTAGGAACCTTTCTCCATTATGTTTCATTTTAATTTTTTAATTAATTAAATTATATATTTTTTTTTAATATTTTTTTTTAATTAGTTAAATTTCTCTCCAAAAATATTTATTTATTTCATTTTATTTTATTTTCATATAAGGATGCCTCCAACTACGCGACAAACTCGCAAATGTGGTAGAGGCCCTAGGCATGAACACATGGCATGCAAAGAGGTCGATAGGTAGGAATTGGTTCCGGAAGTGAACCTAGAAGCTCCTCCTGAATGACCAGTTGACCTGAACTGAGACATCTTGGTAGCTCTACAGAACCTGATTGGCATAGTCCAGGATAGGCTACCGGCAGTAGATCATCATGTTGAGAACCAGGACTCAGGGAGGCGTAGAACAGTAGAATGGGAACAGATTAGAAGTCCACCTCCTAATCCCATAGAGAGTCAGGCTGGGCATGAGCCCGAGTCCGTTCACCTACCAGCACCACTTTCAGTAGTAGCACTAGTGTATTATGAGAGGGCACGTCAGGATCCAAGGGATCTAATCAGAGAGGTTATGCGCCTTTAGCCACCATCTTTTGGGGGATCTACCAACAGGGTAGAAGTAGAGGCATGGCTTTTGAGCCTAGATAGGTGCTTTACATTACACTCTTATGAGAGCAATCTAAAGGCACGTGCAACAGTCCACCTATTGCGAGGAACAACCTCCACATGGTGGAGATAGGAGGAATATAAGTGTGGCTTAGTGATAGATACTCTCACTTGGGAGATTTTCATAGAGAGATTCAGAGAGAGGTACTTATCAGAGCATTATAGACAGCGTAGGGTAGATGAGTTCCATGACCTCTAGCAGAAGGGTCTTTCAGTGACCCAGTACGAGAACAAGTTCTTCAAACTCTTGCCGTACATAGACTACTTGAAGATGAGAAGCTTCTCGTCAACCGATTCATCAAAGGGTTGAATACCGGCATAGCAGGACTAGTGAGGATGGCCACTCCAGGGAGCCTTTGGGTTGTCATGGAGAAGCCTTTGATAGCAGAGGAGATTCAAGTCAGACCCCAGGACTTGAGGGATCGGTTCTAGAACCGTAACCCTATACCCTAGACTTACGGGTTTTAGAAACCCCATTGGAAGGGTAACAACAAACACACATCAGGGTTCTCCAAATCCCCTTCTCCGTAGCAGTCACAACAAAACCAGAGGCAAAGGCCTCTATACAGTTAGCAGGGCATGAAGCCCAAGCAGTGGTAGTCACAGGGTTAGAGGTGAGATCAGAGATCACAGGCTCCTTACACACCTCCAACAAGGACTCAGTAGTCCTCCAAGGGTGGGTACATTGGTTCTAGTAGGACAGGGGATAGTCTTTCTCTAGACCTCAGGGTGTGCAGTTTCAGGCACGTGGCGCTTGCTTCACATGTGGAGCCATGGGACACATGGTGAGAGAGTGTCCTCAGGGTCAGATGGTAGGTAGTCAGAGGATGGTAGCATCAGAGCCAACAGTTGGGGATATGGGCAAGTCCCATAGGGTCTTCGCAGCGGTTGACAACTGCCAGGCAGAGCATCAGGCCACAGTTATTGAGGTCACCGGTATGATCAGAGGTAGCAGTGTATCTATACTATTTGATTCAGGAGCTACTAACTCTTTTATATCTCCATTGGTTGTGGAGCATTGTGGGCTAGTGGCAATTAGACAAGAGGTCAGTTGGGAAGTGGAATTAGCTTCAGGGGCTAGAGTGTCAGTGGAATCAGAGGTTAGGGGATGTTAGCTTCAGATTGGCAATACCACCACCTTAGTAGACCTTAGAGTTACACCACTCAGGTCATATGGCATCATACTTGGCATGGATTGGCTTTATGCCCACAAAGCCAAGATGGATTGTCACCTGAAAAGGATCGAGTGTGAGGATGATCATGGTTCTTCCATAGTAATCACTAGAATTCAAAGACCCGTGTCTCTTTGTATGATCTCCGCCATGCAGCTTAAGTGGAGCATGTGAAAGGGATGCTAGTTATTTGCCATCACCATTAGTGATAGAGAAGAAGAAGAATAAAAGGAACCATCTATTGATGACCATCCTATCCTTAAGGGATTTTCAGATGTATTTCCTTCAGAGTTACCTGGTATGCCACCCCATAGAGAGATTGATTTTCATATAGACCTTGTTCCAGGAGCTGAGCCAGTTTCAAGAGCACCATATAGGATGACCACAAATGAGCTTAATGAGCTCAAGATGCAGCTTGAGGAACTCCTAGAGAAAGGCCACATTCATCCTAGTGTATCCCCTTGGGATGCACCAGTCATCTTCATGAAGAAGAAGGATGAATCTCTCCGATTATGCATGGGTTACCATCAATTGAACAAAGTAACCATCAAGAACCAATATCCTTTTCCCAAGATCGATGATTTATTCAACCAACTTCGAGGTGCCAAAGTATTTTCCAAAACTGGTCTTAAGTCAGGGTACCATCAGTTGAGGATAGTGGATAGCGATATCCACAAGACCGCATTTCGCACTAGATATGGCCACTATCAGTTCACTGTGGTTCCATTCAGTTTCACAAATGCCCCAGCTATTTTCATGAGTCTCATGAATGGAGTATTTTGCACATTCCTTGACCATTTTGTGATTGTGTTTCTTGATGACATATTGATATATTCACGGAATGAGGAGGAGCATGAGGAGCACCTAAGATAAGTTTTGCAGTGTTTGAGGGATAATCAGTTGTATGGCAATTTGTTGAAGTGTGCTTTCTTTAGAACAGAGGTCAAGTACCTTGGTCATGTTATATCCGGTGATGGGATCTTAGTAGACCCATCAAAGATTAGAGCCATTATGGATTGGCCAGCGCCAACCAATGTGATAGAGGTCAAGAGCTTCATGGGCTTAG
The DNA here is from genome assembly GCF_030272615.1 of Cryptomeria japonica. Classification (NCBI taxonomy): domain Eukaryota; kingdom Viridiplantae; phylum Streptophyta; class Pinopsida; order Cupressales; family Cupressaceae; genus Cryptomeria; species Cryptomeria japonica. The sequence goes on along the minus strand of NC_081411.1, from coordinate 346,033,923 downwards.
CAAGTTATTATCGATGTTTTGTTGAGGGATTCTCTAGAGTCACTCATCCTATTTCTTCTCTTCAGCGTAAAGGGAAGAAATTTGAGTGGATGGAGAAGTGCGAGAAGGCCTTTCAGGAACTTAAGAAGGCACTTATTAGTGCACCTATCCTTGTAGTGCTAGATCCTTTAGTTGACTTCATGGTTTGCATAGATGCTTCCCTAGAGGGTTTAGGAGTAGTCCTTATGTAGGATGGTAGGGCTATAGCTTTTGAGTCTAGGAAACTTAAGACTCACAAGATTAATTACCCTACTCATGATCTTGAGCTTACAGTAGTAGTGCATGCACTTGTGAGGTGGAGACATTTCCTTTTGGGTCATCATTTTGAGTTACACTCAGACCATCAGAGCATTCAGTACATATTCACTCAGTCAAATCTTAATGCATGTCAAAGGAGAGGGATAGAATTCTTGTGCAAGTATGATTTTGACGTTCACTACATCAAAGGGAAAGAAAATGTAGTTGCAGATGCTTTGAGTAGGAGACGTCATGAGGTATACACCATATCTATGGGCATGGATTTGAGAGATCAAATAATGCAGTAGTTGCCAGAGGATGGATGGTATTTAGAGGTTTGCCAGGCTATACGATCTCAGGAAACTTTAGAAGGGAAATATGTGGATTATTCCTTAGAGTCTGATGGATTATTATGCCATAGAGGGCGCATCTATGTACCTTCTTCCGGGGGATTGCGAGAGTTCATTATCATAGAGGCTCATAGAGCTCCTTATGCAGCACATCCCGAGGTTAAGAAGATGCATATAGACTTGAGGGAGTTATACCATTGGCTAGGAATGCAATAGCTTATTGTTGAGTGGTAGCCCAATGCCTCAAGTATCAGAGAGTCAAGGCGGAGCACCGCCATCCAGGTGGGTTGCTCCAATCTCATGCTATACTAGAGTGGAAGTAGGATACTATATCCATGGATTTCATCATTGGTCTCCCTATGTCATCTTGTCGCCATGATGCCATCTTGGTGATGGTTGACAAGTTGACCAAAGTGGCCCACTTTTCACCAGTTCATACCACCTTCACAGCACCAGCAGTAGCATAGGTGTTCTTGTGAGACATTGTCAGACTTCATGGCATTCCACACAAGATCATTTCTGACAAGGATTCTCTCTTCACTTCTTCCATTTGGAAGGCATTATAGGCAGCTATGGGTACCAAGCTTAATTTCAGTACAGCCTATCATCCGAAAACGGATGGCCAGACAGAGAGGGTTAATCAGGTGTTAGAAGATATGCTTCGCATGTATGTCATGGATCACCAGACTAGATGGGAAGAGTACCTTCCCTTAGTGGAGTTTGCCTATAACAATGGGCATCACACATCTTTGGGGATGCCACCCTATCAGGCATTATATGGTAGACCTTGTAGGACACCGTTGAGTTGGGACCACATAGAGGACAGAGTTGCTATTGGTTCTGAGATATTTTGGGATATGGAGCAGTAGTTGGAGTTGATTAGGCAGCATCTTAGAGAGGCACAGGATAGACAGAAGAAATATGATAATGCGAAGAGGATAGATCATAGCTTCTTGGTTGGAGACAGAGTCTTCTTAAGAGTGCGCCCGCATAAGAGTCCAATCTGTTATGGAAAGGGTTCTAAGCTCGCACCTTGATTTGTAGGACCATTTGAGATCCTTGAGAGGATAGGACTAGTTTCCTACCATTCAACATTGCCACCTAGTCTATCGTGCATCTACGATGTGTTTCATGTTTTAGTTTTGAGGAAATATATATATGATGAGTCTCATATTCTAGATTGGAATGCCTTGCAGGTGGAGTCGGATGGGCAGCTAGCTTTGGAGCCATTCGCATTTTGGCATGCCAGATGCTAGGCCTTCAAGTTCGAGAGCTGGACTAGGTTAGGGTCCAGTGGGATTGCTATGACGAGGTTACAACTTCATGGGAGGATGCAACACATATGAGATCATAGTGCCCCCACCTTTTTGATGAACTCCAGGAGGAATTTAAAGCTTAGAGGGGGAGGGTGTGAGGCCCTACCCTGACTCATCTTGACATTTCTGTTATTTTCATATTGAGACTATTATGGATGCTTTATTTTATGTATTATGGATTTTAGAACTTATATGATTCCATGATCTGGATCACATTGACGTATATTGATGCTTCATCTTTATGCATTATGAATATGAATCTTTATATGTTGCTAGAATAGAATTACTTTGAAATGATGTATGTCATTATTGGATTTGCAGGACTTCATTTTGATGATACAAATAGGATGCTTATTATACGAATGGTTCAATTTTGAGGATTATGATAATTTCTTATGTGGAATCAAATTGGAATATATGAGATATTGAATTATTATTGTCAATTGTATGAGTGTTTGATGTGTAATGGAATTCATGTGTTTAATTATATATTTGTGATTATTTGTAATTACTAATGTGTTAATTGAGATGCACAAGAAAATTATCCATGTGACCATGGAAATAATATGGAGAACGAAACCTAGACCTATGTACGTTTGTAATGCCAGGGGTTGTCTATTTGGAGAGACAACACCCCATTTGTATTGTATTTTATTTGTGAAAGTAAATGATGCATGTGTGTTAAATTGATTTTATTAATTTGTGTAATCCTACAAGAGACAAATTCCATGTGTAATTTTTATATTGTATTTTATTGTGTCACTTGACACATGTGCTGATTAGTGTCATTGTTTCTGACTTGTCTCTTGGAGGGAGTTTTGTTTCTACCAAAGCCATTCAAACATATGAGTGTGGTCCCAAATTTGCCTTGGGTAGGGAGTCTTGGGAGTGGTCAACTCAGGTTTGACCCGTAGGTTAACTTCAATTGGGTTTCTAAGGGGTCAAATGGACTCCTAGGGTTAGTTTTAGGGCTTTTCCAAAGGTCCAAAGGGTATACCTATGGGTTAGGGATATTTTTAAACATGTGACTACTCCCATGTGACTGTTTAGTCACCTCAAAAAGTGGTTTTCCCAAGGTGAGCAAAAATTCAACTTAGAAGGTTCCTCCTAGGATAGACAACCTTCCCTTTTGGTGTCAGACTCTCTTCCCCATCCTCTCTTACCTTTTCTCTTTCCAGTTTTAGCAACATGTAAGAGGTTGGGAAGAACAACTAATGGGAACTCTCACTTTACCCAAGGGGTTGGGAAGACTGAGAGAGGCCTTCTTAGGCAAGAATTAGGGACTTAGTGAGTAATCACCCACTCTCCATTGTTGGAGATTATGAAATTTTTGAAAGAATAGTTGTAGGATATAATTTTTGGTGAAGGGTTGGTGAAGAGTTTGTGTGGATTTGGGCTGCTCATCCCCAACTAAGTCTATCAAACCTTTTGGCAGATTAAGGTTGGTTCTTACTTCTTTTTAGTTATGTTGTATATGTTTGTTTTGAAAAATGCTTGTATGAAAAAGATGTGTATATGTATTTTTCTTTGTAGAAGAAAGATGTAATTTTCCTTCCTTTGTTTGTTTTTATGTTTTCTTGTATTGGGAGTGTCCATGGTCTTCTACTCTTGGGAGAGTAGGATGGTCTTGGGGTGGAAGAAGTATGACAACCTTGGCTGAGAGGCTCTTCTTATGGAGAGTGATCTCAAGGGTGTTGTTGTGACCCTTGCTACATAGCCTTGTGTATGCATTTGGGGGTCATAAGGGGAGAAGATATGGCTTATATGCCTTTGGGGGGCATAAGGGTGTGGAGATGTATTTTGTTGTATTTTGGTTGCCATGAGGTGGCTTGAGTTGTTCCATGCTTGTAGTCTCCCCAATGGTATTTGGTTCACTTCCACCCATGGAAAAATAATCACAAGTGTGGTGAAAGTGTAGCTTGGGTTGGGAAAATGTATGTTGAGTGTTTTCCCCTTTGTTTGTTGTGGTTGTTTTTTTCTGACCTTTCTAGTGCTTAGTTCTCCAACATTAGGGGTGGCTTCTAGTAAGCCTAGGCTGGGAGGTGAGAACTCCATGGTCAAGTTTTTATTCTATTTGCAGGTTGCTTGGGATGGGAAGGAAAAGAAGAAGAAATTAGTTGCTGTTTTTATGTTGCAGAAAAGATTCAAAAAAAAAGTTGTATTTATTATTGTAGCTTTGTAAAGAAAAAGCCAATGATGTATTTATTTTTCCAAAAGTAAAGAAATGTTGTATTTTTATTCATAGTTCTCATTCAATGGAAAGGAGAATTCTAGTAGGGTTTTCAAACCCATTTGTAATGATATTTACATTGTATTTTAATATTCTTAAAGAAATGCATTTTTTTTTCTACTTGGTTATTTTTCCAAAAAAAAAAAAAAGATGTAATATATGAGCTTGTATTAAGACCTTCATTTACAAAAAGAAAAGATAAATTTGTTTGCATTCATGTTGTTTTTAGTGTAGAGTTCATTTATTTCCTTATGTAAGTAAACTTATGAAAAAAAAAAAAGAATAGCATGCACATAGGACTTGATGCTTAATACAACTATAAATTTGGTGGAATAGTTTTTAATATATTTTACTTTAAGTTGTTCTTTTAAATGTTTCCTAGACAAATATAGGTGCAGTTATAATTTATTACTTTCTGTCATTTAAATAAATTGCAGGAAAATAAAACTAATTCGCTATACATTTCTAAAGTTAGAATCTTAGTCTTGCAAAAGAAAAATATTTAGGAAGTAAAGCTTACTGTTGGTGTGTATTTTAAATATTAGTTATAGAATGCTTATAACAAAAAAAAAGAGAGCAGAATATAAAACACATATTTTTCAGCCTATTAGAAATGATTATTTCACCATTATCATGTTGTAAATGATATTATTAATTTTCTGTATGTATAAAAGATTTAATAAAAAAAAAAAGGAAAAGGAATTTGCTTAAAGTGTGTTGATGTAAAAATAAATACCCAGATATATATATATATATATATATATATATATATAATTTTTATTATTTAAGAAAAATTATACAAAAAAAAATTAAACAAACAAAAAATAAAATTGCATGTTCTTACCCCACCCTCGACCCTGCGGAATTGCATGCAGGTGAAGATAGGGAGGCGCCCCCCTGCACTATGGGCGACGACCCCCAACGTCGATTGTAGCCACCTCTGTTGGCCGCAACCCACAGTGGTGGAAACTTTGGCTCCCTCCAGTGAGTGGCACTCCATAGCGGTGGTACAGCTAGTCTGCGAGCCGCGTACCTTAGTGGTGGCCTTGGCAGCCTCTGTGGGCCACGAGCCACAGGCATGGCTATGGCCATCCCTACAGGGAGCCCCTGTGGGTAGCCGCTGCCCCCTTTCTCCGCTTCCCTCTCCCTCTATGAAAACATTGCCACTCGATCTCGGCCCTGCATACACAAACCCCCACCCCGTTGATGAAACCCGACGCCTCCCCCATGGCCGCCGAGCCTCACACCTACACACACAAAAAAAAAAAAATTAACACACACACAAGCGCTAACCCAATTTTTGGGTTAGGGAAAAATACAAATAGAAAGAAAAATATGTGTGTGGGATAGAATAAAAGAAAAAAAGAAGATTAGGGTTAGCATAGAGGTTTTTAGAACTTTTTTAAAAAATAAATAGGAAAAAAAAAGAAAATAGAAATAAGTGGGGGAATACCCATTCAAATTTTGAATAGGGTTTTCCCCATCCAACTTAATAAAATATGTTGGTTTTCTTTTTGTGTTTTAGTATAGAACTTTCCATCTTTCCTATATATATATATGCTAGGTACACATTTACCTATAGTTATATATATTTATATATGCATATTTGTTTCTATATTTTTATATGAACAAATAATATCTAATTTTTAGATTAATAGATTTAAGTACATATTTTTATTTGATGCATTAAATTTAGATTCTTTGGAGATTGACCTTTAGGGAGTTATAGTGATTTATTTGTAAGTCAAGATGGCCCCTTTAAATTGAATTTATTAGGCATTTTAATTAATGGTAATTTTGTCTTATAGGTTTATTTAATCTAAGAGCTAGGGTGAATTAATTTAGACCCTAGGCAATTAAAGGACTACTTGAGATTTTATTATATCTCATATCAATTAATTAGAGATTTTTGTTAGGTGAGTTTAATTGTTTATTTATTAGAGAGATAATAATAATTCTTTTGGAGAATTATTATCCCGCTTTTAACTTAGTTTATTTTCGCCTAATTAATTTAGTTGTTAGATTCACTCAAACGTAGTTAAGACTAAACTAGTTTTGCATTATTTTAATAAGTTAGTTGTACTAGGCTAAGTATTTTAAAAAAAATTATTCCGTTTGTACCCAAAAGTTTGGGCATGACAATTTGGTTAAGAATTGAAGAATTTGTGATTATTTTTGTGAAAACGGTTTTTAAAGGATGAAACCCCGAACTAGGGTAACCCATGACAGTAAAGAATTTGTTCTCTCATGTTATGGTGAATGTTATGATCTGAAATATTGAATGAAGGTCTGTAGGGATGGAATATAACCTTTGAAATTGGTTTGGAGTTGAGAAGAGTGGTTGATCTTTTTATATGCCTCTTGATTCAAATTTAAGCTCTTGTATTAGTTTTGTGTCAGTAATACCCTTGAATAAAGGTTTTATGGTTTGTCATAGATGCTCTGCATCAGATTAGTTGCATCCCCCATGTTGGGGAGTAAGAACTATCCTCCGTCCTATTTTTCTCATATTAGATTTAACACCACCTCTCCTTTTTTTTCAATACTTCCTCATAGTTTTGTGCATTCCTTATGAGGTCTTCATCATCTTCCTTATCCCAGTGATGTTCTGGTACCTTATCCTCCCTAAGCCTTTTGACAAACCATTCTGGGTCATAAAACCTATATTTAGCTCAAGGAGGTCTATATCCATTTAACATAAACTACAAGATATCATATGACTCCCTATTTAAAAATTGATACATATGAATCACAACTTCTGATAGGATCATTGATCCTTTCTTGTGTGACCCTCCCACTAAGGACTTATCAACCTCATTTAATTGATGCATGATTTCTAAAAAAGCCACCCTATCTTGGATAGGTATAGGAAAAATCCTAGAAGTAATAGGACTACCAAAAGCCCTTATAATTATGTGGTCCTCAAACTAGAACCATGATCCCCAGTTGTGGATGATACCTAACTTAGTCTTAAGGTCTTTAAGCATAAAAAATTCCTTAGCCATTGGTCTTAGACCCCACCTAACTTCCTTTTGCAAAATCGTCAAAATCTTTCTTACAATTTTTTTTTCAAAAACCAAATATTTTGAGTCATTCATATGTGAGTCCCAAATATAGGTCCATTCCTAAACCAAAAGTTTCTCTCCTTTAGCCATGGTTACAATATACAAACTAGGATGCCATAGCTTAAGACCTTTGTATAGAAATATATGCATTTGTAGAGAATAGTAGCTGAAGATTGTTGATTTGCCCATTTTGAAATCACATAAGGCATTATGTAAAACCTTAGCTACCACATAAGCATAGTCAAAAGGCCTATTGATATGCCTACTTTGGACATCCATACAAACCATTGGCATCTAGTTTGGAATTAGGTCCTTTGATACTATAGTAGAGACTTGATATAAAGCATAGTATGTGTCCAAAAAGCAGTTGACAAATAAGTCTGTGTTGTAAGGGGCAGTTTTCTTTAATGTAAACTTTTTATCATCTCCTTTATGTTTGGAGGCTTGAATGATACCAATTTTCTTCTATAAAAGATCTCATTATTCTAATACTCCATATCTAGCTCTTGTGGATCAATAACCCAATCTATGTTAGGGTTGAGCATGAAGACTTTGTTGGTGACATCTTTGGTGATCTTTGGTAACCTTCCACATTCATTGGACACAATCTCCCTAGTATCATGGTTGTAATTTGTAGTGATTGCAACAACCAATTCAATATTAACATACACATTTGGCACCACAAGTTTTGTCAAATTGCAATTCCATTTATTGGATGTTGAAACTCTCTCCTTCTTCTTATTGTACCCTCTCCTTCAAAGACTAAAATGTAAGGATAAAATTAATGCATCTTTGATTCCAACAAAGTGATCACTAATAAATTCATCTGATCAAGACCCAAGCTTAGATCTCTTTTGGGTCTCCGGTGATCCAAGGAGCCAAGCAATTATTTCATTAGAGAATTTTGTCTTTCCTAAATCAAAACACTACCATTTTTAGGGTTAGGGTTTTACGGGCAGACAAAAATGAGAATTTCTCATAATTCGGCTCAAGTAAAACCCTACTGCACTCATAGAACAATGAGCAATCTAGAACTATGCAAAGAATGTGAAAAACTAATAGGAATGCAATCAAAGTGAAAACAATAATTTCTTCTTAGAAACCGTCATTATGATAACAAAGAAGCACAAAATAATTTTATAATATGCAGAGCACTGTAACTTTGAATTAGAACAAGACTAATGTTAATATAGCTGAAAAATTCAGATCATATAATGGGCAAAATGGATTCATTAAATGGGGGTATGTATGTAGGTATGAGGGCAGAAGATAAGCATTGCAATTCGTATTTCAATATTCAGGCCCCAACAAAAAATTCCTGGTCAGTTGGTGATGAATCAGAAGTAGGCATGTAGGAGATTTCATATTTTTTATTTCACCATTAGACCTTAAGCCTCTATGGCATTTTGGAGTTAGCTTTGTCATGCACCTTTTCCCAATCGCGCAATCAAGCAACAATATTAATCGTCAATCTCTTGTGAAATTGTCTCCCCTTATCGTACTTAGAAAACATAGGCAAAGGTACCAATTTTTTATACATGGCTTATCCATCTATGTGTCCTTGTGTCATTGGTTAGAGAATTTATCATCAACCTTCATGGGTCCCACATGCCACATCTATAGTGGCATTGCGGAATTAAACTCTGGATGCATCTTTGACTAGTTGTGTAATCGTGAAATCACTTTTGGCCATTGATCTTTGTCAAAATGTTCGCTTGGTAAGCTATAGAGGATTTGTCCATATGAGGCCCACCTTTCTGCCATGTCACCCTATCCTCCATGTGATATGTTGATCGGTTGACATATGTGCATAGCAAGCTTGAGCAGGTCCCACCTACCACATAAGTGACAGGGTTGTGGAGTTAACACAAACTAGCCCATTAATATAATCATGCAACTATGCGCAAATACTTGTTGTGGATCTGATCAAAGATGAAGGATAGTTAAATAATAAAGGAAAAGAGGTGAAGTAGATGGATAACACAAGGGGCCGGTCATTGGGATGACATAACGTGGCTCAAAAGATGACTTAAAACACTGGAAATTAGCTGTTGAGGGTCACCGTTGAAATAAATAAAAAATAGAACACATCATGGCTAGGACTTAGGGTTTAGGATTTTGGGCTTTAGTCTTTTAAAGCATAAACCCTAAACCTTGTGGCAAAACATTTTTCAAAAATAATCTCAACAAGTTATAAAGAAAAGCATCTAGTGTTGGGGCCTACCTATCCAAGTGTCCACTGAGACCACCTGGGATGACATATCAGGTAGGACCCTCCATGCCCTTCAACCCTTTTGGAAAGACATGGATTTTTTCTAAGACACACTTTGTGCTTTGTTAGTCTTTGAAGGTTTGGCCGAAAAGGGGGGGTTCACCAAGAGGTGGCCATCATCCTACCGAAGCGACCTAGAGTTTTCCAAGACAAGACCTATTGGAAAAACCAAAAGCTCGCTCTGCTTGAATCAAAAGCTTGATCGGAAAGGTCGAGGAGCTTTCTAGCCGGTAAGAGGAAATAGAGAAACTGACCCCGCCATGCTTAAAAACCCTCTAGCTTATGACCCCTTTAGTGATTTGACCAACCTAGCTAGTCAATGATCAGCTAGAAAAATAGAACCCGAAAGGAAATAAAAGGTTTAAAAGCCTTAACACTTAAGGTTTAGGTTTTTCAGGGCTCAATAGGAGGTTTACCCTCAGGGTTTAGCCAATCTTCTCCATCTCAAATTGATAATCTTCAGGGGTAAGGTTGATATGAAATTAGTCAAAATTGATATTTAATGAATCTTATTTAATAATTTCTTCTATTTATTCTTCATGTGGGGATAATACTTAATTCTTAATTTTTAATTCTTCTATTTTATCCCTTATGTGGATATTTTTAATAAACTTTAATTACTAAATATCCATAATATATCTAACCTCCTAATTTGATATTCATGAAGAGATAATAAATTATTATAATTACTAATTATCTATAATATCTTCTCCTCAATTTTCAACATTTTATCCCATCTCCTAAATGGAAAATTCATCATGTTCTCAATCATGTCCATTTGATTCCTCAAAAATCAATTTGATGTTGGTCGTCCATTGAAATTTTGAATTATATAAAAGGGAGACCTCATTCTTCATTCAATTCATCTAGTTTTAGCATAATCATTATGTTGAATCATGTAGGAATTTAATTTAAGCCATGTTATTTTGTCAATTTACTTTTCATTATCACACTTCTAGTAATCTTTCTATCACATGACTTGCTTTTGTCTATATTTGTGCACCTTAGATTTAGAGAGAAAACATATCCATATTAGAGAAGAAAGGAGAAGCAATAGATTTTTATCGAAGGAGCACAAGAATGATGGTTTGCATTGTGTTTTGATTATGATTTATGTTACAAATGTGTCTTTATCTTGACATTGATTCCAACCCCTTTGATCCAAAGGTAGACCATAATTTGGAAGTAGAATAGAAGATAATTTTTGGGTTGAGAAGCTATGTAATTGTCTAAAGCATTCATGTTTTGATATGGAAGAGTTTAGGTGTATAGATGATCTTATTGGAGTTTATGGGAAGACTCTGTCCTATATTGGTTAATGATCTAGGTGTTTTTTTGGTTTAGAGGTCCTTGCATGAATTGTTTTTGGTTTGGATTAAGATCCATACATTTCATCTTCTTGGTCTAGTCGTATATTTCAATTCAAAAGTGTGCATATACATTACAATATTTCTTGTATCTGACTTGGTGAAAATGATCATTTCAGATTGCTATGTATGTAAAAAAGTAGGATATATAATGTGTGTGTGTGTGTGCATGTGTGAAAGTGCAATACAGCAGTGATTAAATGTGTGACAATGCAGAGATTTCAGTTTGTATGAGGTTAGTGATCTAGGGACAATGTGGTCTAGATATTTTTGTCAAGTCTTAATTGATACTATAATAGAAACTATGATTAGTATATAGAGATGTTTTTGTTCAACCAGTTCTTTTTCTATATGTTAGATATTGTTAAGAAGTTTACTGAGTAATGTGTTGTCATTGATGTCAACATATTCCTCTATGTGTTCCGGTTTTGTAGTTAGATTAAATGAGTTTGTTTGGCCAGTGTATTGCAGATGAGCTATTGCGGATTAAAGAATTTTGAGATGAGTAACTCTAGTTGATTCAGCTAAAGTTCCAAAGGTCCTCATGATGATTTGGTCACGTTATGAGATCGAGAATTATGGTTGGTTTCCTAGTTATTTGTGTTGTTAAGTGTTCTGGACTTTTCTCTTCTTTGCAATATATTTGTTTGTGGATTTCACAGTGTGTTTGGGACATTCATATGTGTCCTTAATTCAAATGGTTCATGATTTAGAGGTCAATAAGTGAATCTTTTATTTTGACAGTCAGTTCAGTGTGTGTTCTTGAGATTCAGTATAACGATGATCAAGATTCTAGTAAGTGGTGATGTTGCGGTTATTGTTGTGGTAATTCATGATGCCTATGGATATTTCTAGATATTTTCTATATGTGTTTATGGTTTGCATTGATTGTTGTATGCATTATTGATGGATTCCTCAGTATGTTCATGTTATGTGGTGTTCTTGGTCGATTAGATGATTGTAGCATGTTGTAGATGTTCGAAGCTTAATTCTTGGAGGTGTTGTGTGTTTGAGGTGTTGATTTATGTCCTTACTATGTCTCAGCCGCCATTCTTTTGGTCCACATGTAATTTTGTAGTGTGTATGGTAATTTGTGGTGTGTGTTGAGCCAACCATGAAATATAGATTGATCATTTTCATAAATATATGTAATAACCATGTGAGATGTATCTGCATGGTATGTACGAGTATATTCGAATGTGTGTGATCGGATAAGTGTGAGAAAGTGTTTTGATCTTTCTGAAGTGTGAATAAGTGTGGTAGAGCATATCAGACAGTGTGCTTAACTAGAACTATATCTTGGAATGAGGAGATACTATTCTATCAATTCATGATCTTTTAGATGTAATCCAAATGTTTTTACAAGATAGTGAGTCTTCCTAAGGGTTGTTTGCCTTCTTGTTATGGGATCTGAGTAGTGAGCTCTAGGCAATGTGCTTGAATGCATGTGTATTTCCTATTGTAATATTTCTTATACTTCCAACAGGGTATCATCTCATTGTGAGTAGGTTCCCACCGTAGTTTTTCCCTTACCCAGATTTTCCATGTCAAAAATCTTAGTCTTATGTACGTTATTGATGTTGTGTTGATTCATTCTTTCATTGTTAATTATTGGATCTGAATTTGTGTTTAATTTGAGTAATGTTTGTGAGCAATCTGATTCACTCTGCACTCTCAATTTGTTGAATTGTTGCCAATAATTGGTATTAAAGCTAGATCCTCTAGAAGAAGCTTGACCACTTGAGGTGATCTGGGATGGCAACCTATGCTTTTAAGAAAGATAGTCCTAAATTTCATGGAACAAATTGCCCTCTTTGAAAAAATGAGATGGAATGTCACTTGTGATGCATCGGTGAAGATTATTGGAAGATTACTACGAATGCATATAATGTTCCTCTAAATGGTACTACAACTATAGATGAGCTAATGAAAGCTTAGTTCAATATTAGAGATAAGGAAGCATTGTTGAGTGTCTTGTCTGATTCTGAGATGATGAATGTGATGGATTTGCATACTGCTCATGAGATCTAGAAGAAGCTAGAGACTTTGTATGAAGGCGACATGCATGTGAAAGTTGCTAAGTTGTAGAGATTGAAGGGAAAGTATGAGATGTTGAAGATGGGTGAAGATGAGAATATTACCTCCTTTATGCAGAAAGTGAATGAGCTTGTGTTGAATGTCAAATGTATCAGTGGAGTATTGGAAGAACCAGAGGTTGTGGCTAAAGTGTTAAGATCCTTGCCTCCTTCTTACAAGCACAAGGATGCTGCTATTGAGGAGATGCGAAGGGTGACAAATGTGACTAGTGACATGCTAATTTCTTGTTTCCTTTGAGTTGAGCGAATTCGGGGAATCTCTTCCTAAGTTAGAATTTGCATTCAAAGATACTATTTTCAAGAAGAAAAAATATGATCTGGGAGAAAGTTCTACAAGCATGTCCAGATATGAGAAGGAGATGAGAGAGCTTGAAGAAGAAAAAAGAGAGCTTGAAGAGGGTGAAGCCCTGATTTCCAGAAGATTGCAAAAAGAAGCTAGTAAGTATGAAGGGAAGTTGCCTCTTAAATGTTTTTCATGCAATAAGATAGGACATTTTTCCTCAAGGTGTTTGGAAAGAGTTCTTAAGATACCATTAAATCCATATAAGCCTAAATATTAGAAGAAGTGTTATTTTTCAACATGTGAAGGTGTGATGGATGATGAATCTGATAAGGGAAATTTAGGAGATGAATGGATGTTCATTTCTATCAAGGAAGATGATCCAGTGACTGTTGATTCTACTAGTTGCATTGTTGAAGAGAAATATTTGGTTGCTAAAGTTGAAGAGAAAGATGAATGGGTTATTGATAGTGGTTTCTCTCATCACATAATAGGTGATAAGAGCAACTTCGTGAGTATGGAAAAATATGACGGTGGGGTAGAAAGATTTGGAGAAGAGAAAGATGATATAATTTATGTAGAGGTTCCATTTCTCTTGAAGGTAAGCACAACATTGATGTTGTCTTATATGTTGTAGGTCTAAAGAATAATCTTTTGAGTGTTGGACAGATGGTTGATAAGGAATATGATTTGCAATTCAAGAATGGAAAATGTAAGACCCTTAGTAGCTTCGGAATTGAGATTGTTTTAGGTACAAAGACTAAAGGTAATATCTTTCATTTGAATGCTAGTGGTAAAAGTTATTTAATTGCTCAAATTGATGAAAATTGGTTATGATATAGAAGGATGTGTCATGTAAATTTTGATTGCAAGATTAATTCTACTCAAGTAGTGAGAGATCTTCCTAAGTTGGTAAAGCCTTCTAATCTGGTATGCAAGGAATGTAAATTAGGGAAGATGACAAGAGTTACTTTCAAAAGAAAATAGTATAGTTCTAATGGAATATTGGATCTTGTGCATACTGATCTATGTGGTCTTTCTAGAGTGAGAATCTTGCAGGGTGACAAGTATTTTATATTGTTGATTTATGACTATTCAAGGATGATGTGGGTTACTTTCTTAAGGAAGAACTCTAAAGCATTGGAGAAGTTCAAAATTTTCAAATCTATGGTTGAGATTGAGACTGGATTGAAGCTGAAGTGTTTGAGATCTGACAGAGGTGGTGAATTCACTTCTGATGAGTTCAATGCTTTTTGTGAAGAGCCTGAGATGAAGAGATAGTTATCTGCTATGAAGACCCCTACACAATATGGTGTTGTGGAGAGGAAGAATAGAACAATTTAGGAAGCTACTAGAACCATGATTATTGAAGGAAATTTTTCACATATCTATTAGAGAGAGGTTGTGAGTACTATTGTATACACTTTTAAATGGTTGCATATTAGAGGTGATACCGATAAGACTCCTTATGAATTACAATTTGGTCATGTTGATACAGTTAGATATTTTAGAATTTTCAAAAGTAAATGCTATATCAAAAGAGATTAAGATCTAGGGAAGATTGATACTATATGTGATGAAGGAATCTTTCTTGGTTATTATACTAAGAGCAAGGCCTATCAGTGTTATAATAAGAGATTGGGGAAGATAGTTGGAAGTGCTAATGTGAAAGTTGATGAAGGAAATGAGTATTAGTAGAGATGCTTCGAATATGATTAAGATGATCAAGATGTTAGTTCAAATAAAGGAAAGCAAGTGCAAACCCAAGAATAAAATTTAGATTGTTTCAGAAAAGCCTGATTATGAAGGAGAAGGTACAAGTGTTAGTGCAGAAGAAAGAGCTCAAGAGTCTGGAACTCAGGCAAATCCTAAGATTCCCGGGTATGTTAGATTTAATCACTCAGAGAATCAAATCATAGGTGATAAGATAGAGTTTTGATGACTATGAAAAGAATTGTTGAAGAGTATTTTTTGATTTTAAAGGTTGAACATAAGGATTTTAATGAAGCATGCAAAGATGAAAATTGGATTAAAGTAATGGAAGAAGAATTGAATTACATTGAAAAGAATAATACATGGATTCTTGTTCCCAAACCGAAGGAAAAAAATATAATAGGAACTAAATGGGTCTTTTATAATAAATTGGATGGAAAAGGTGAAGTTGTTAGGAATAAAGAAATACTTGTTTGTAAGGGTTATTCTCAAATGGAAGGAATTGATTTCGAGGAGACTTTTTCTTCGGTCGCTAGAATTGAAGCTATTAGATTATTTCATATTTATGCTACTTACAAATATTTTAAATTTTATCAAATGGAAGTCAAGTAAGCCCTTCTTAGTGGTGTCCTAGAAAAAGAATTTTATAGTGAGAAACCAGATAGTTTTCAGTTGATAGATCATAAAGATATGGTTTGTAGATTGAAGAAAGAACTTCATGGATTGAAGCAAGCCCCAAGAGCTTGGTATACCAGATTGGTGTTGGAAATTGACACTCATTTAATTGGTTTCAATATGTTGTCATTGATGGTAACATGTTCTGACTTTCATATTTGGGTTTGGTTATTTACCGACAGACACTTAACCAACACTAGAACCGACACCAAAAAGGTATCCTCACCGGTAGGAGGAATTCTTTGGGTACCGGCATTGCTGTCCAAGATGACTTCATTAGAATACATGTATTGGAGGATGACAACATTTGGGAGATCTGGCAATCAATAATTGATTTTGATATTTATGTATATATGTAATTGAGCCAACATGTATATTCACTTTGTAATTATCTATGTAAGTTGACATAAGGAATGAAGGATTGTAAGGGTATATAGGTCAATTGATTAGATCATTTTTTATATAGGAGAATGTAATATGAGTGAGAGAGAGATATTTATAATGCCAGGAATGTTGATTATGTAGCTGGTTATTCAGGTAAGGGTTTAGGGTAGAAGAACCAGAACAGATAGAGCTTGAACTAGAACTCTATCAGTAATAGCGTTGTAGTTTATGAGTTTAGTTTATGTTTTCTTATTCAGAGTAGCTATAGTCAGTGAGACTCTTTTGTGATGATGAGTGTGCTCTAGGCTGTAAGCCTTCTTGCATGTGTAGGGCCCCATATTTTGTAATATCTCTTCCTATGGCTAGTGGATTGATATTGTGGGTCACAAATACCACCGTGGTTTTTCCTCTTTGAGGTTTTCCATGTATAATTCTTTGTGTTATGCTATTCATCTATGTGATTGGCTTATTAATTGCTTTACTTCTTTCATTCTTATATGTACCAGTTTACTGGTTGGTGAATGCATGTTTTAATAAGGTTAAAATTGATCATTCCAGTAGAACACTGATTCACCCCTCCATCTCAGTGTTATTGGATTCCAATAATTGGTATCAGAGCCTTGTGCCTCAGAGGAAGTTTAACAATTTGAGGAAGATCCTGAATCCGAAATCCATGGATATGAGTTTGGAGAAGAAACTTGAGGTAGCACTTGAAGATTATGATGCTGAAAGGATGAAGAACTTGAAGTTACAAGATGAATTGAATTCTTCTCAAATATTCATTCTTATCCTATAGGAGAGGCTATCATCTATTCAATCAAGGAGAAAAGAACTTCTACAAAATTAGGATAATGATGAGAAGGATGTCCTTAATGAAAGATGTCAAAAGCTGAGTCAGGAGAACATGGTCATGAGGAATGAAATGCAAGCCCTAACTATGAGGATGTCAAAGGAGATTGAAGACCAGAAGATGAATGAAGAAAACCTTGGGAGATCCCTAAAAGATAGATATGAAGAATGCATCCAGTTGGTTCATGAAAATGATATGTTGAGAACTGATTTAGTACAATCCCAAAGTAATGAACAAGAACTTGAGAGACAAATGATAATTCTGAGAGATGATCTGACTGTTGCAAGTGAGTACAAGGACAAATTCAAGGTTAGTTCAACACAACTTGATGAGTTATTAAAAAGTCAAAGACATAATGGAGATTCCAGTGGACTTGGATTTGAACAAGGTCAGAGCTCTAGTACTGCTAATGAAGATCAAAATCAGAAGGCAATGGTAAGGCAACTTAATGCTTACAAATTTAATGTTAGATGCTTTGTTTGTAATAAATTTGGTCACATGGCTAGGCAATGTAGAAATAGAGAAAATCAGAGCTATAATTCTGCTCTCATTCAATGTTCTAAATGCAATAAGTATGGTCATAAGACCAAAGATTGCTGAATGAATGTTAAATGTTATACATGTGGAAAATTTGAACATATTGCTAATCAGTGCAGGTCAAGCAATTATACCGGTTTTAGCAAAGCAATTCAAACAAATAATGTTACTTGTTATGCATGAAATAAGGTTGGACACATAGATAAGTTTTGTAGAAGTAGAAATCTATCAGTTAATAATGATGGATCAAATAATAAAGGAAAAGAGAAGGTCAATGAAATCCGACAAGATCATATCAAGAAATGGGTCAGGAAGTCAGATGATCAATCAATAGATGGAAATGCACCGATTACTCAACCGGCAGAGGAGGTTGCTCCTAAATTGGCATGAAGTTCATCCAGTAACTAAGGCAGATGCCTTAGGGGTAGGAAAAATTCATGATACTATTGCTTAAGCTCTGTGAAGAGGTTTTGGAAGATGTTCCAGACATTAGAAATGCTTATCCGGCAAGGAGATGTTCGACCAAGATCTGATATCTTTTACCAAAAGTCATTCATATCAATGACAGATTAGGGTTTCTTGGACGTTAAAAGGTTGAATCCACTTCATTTATGATCACTTTTCTTTCAGAGCGATTCATGGCAAGTCTAAGGCAATTTAGCATGATCGATATCTTCTTCAACAATTTCACTAGGGATTGGAAGAGTTCTTTAGGGTTTCACCAGCAACTATTTCTCAGGTACTTATCGAAATTATCTTTGATCATGGAAGTGGGATCATCCTCTGCACCTAATCTTATTGCAAATCCTATTGTTATTGAGGTAAAGGACCATCTTAGGCTGATTTTCAAACAATGTCCTCATATTGCCACCTTGGATAATTCGGTTGGCGCTTTTCCCTGTGTCCCGAAAGGAGTTATATATGTGGAAGATGTTAGAGAATACATTCACTGCCACTTTGAGTATTTGGGAACTAGTGATATTAAGAGCATGTATATGAGTGAGTTAATGGGAGACTCCGGAAAGATCAAGCCCAACTACAAGCACATTGAGGATCTAGGGTTTACCGACATTCTGGATATTCCTAAATTTGAGGATGAGATTGTCAAATATGTTTTGAGAAGAGTGCATGGAGAATTCATTTGGTTGGATAGACCTTATAAGATCTTAAAGGAGACCATTAAGGTCATCACTAGTTTTTCGCAGATTGGTCAGCATCCAGAGAAGAAGATTTCTAATGATAAGGTTAACAAGCTCACCTGCGCAACATCAGACCAACGATTGATGAGGGTTAGAACCATCACAGAAAGAGGCATAAGGTTCAAAATTATTATTATTGGATACAAGGTAACTTAATCAAATTGTCTGAACTCTATTTCTAGCTCCTGCATTTATGCAGCACACAAGATCATGAGGGAAAATGAGAAGTTAGATCTTTGTTGATGGATGTTAGATGAATTGTTAATTAACCTAGGGAAGATCAAAGGAGAGAAGAAGGGAACATTCTGGTATGGAAATCTTATTATTTGTTTGATGCTATTTTTCATTAATGAAACTCCTTGTTTTGGGAAGAGACAATGAGAGCATTTGATATCCCGGTAGGAAGAAAACTGAAACAATCTATTGCTACACTAGGTAGTCAGCAAGATGATAAGATTTTGGGTTACTTCAAGGTATTTCAGGAGGCTATGAATTCTAGAGAGTGGGTTCCAAAGAAAATTATTGAGAGACACTCATCTGAGATATGCTTCCTAGTTAAAATGGATGACACCTTGATGGAAGCAATCAAATCTCAAAAAATATGGATTGAAGAGATGGGGTATGAAGTTGATGCTCAGATTTTGGATGCTTATGCAAAGATGTTAATTGATGCACCTATTGATGAGGCTGAGAAATCCTTTGGTATTGCAAAATAGAAAAAGTAAGAGGTTGAAACTGAGTTTAAATGAAACAAGAGGGAGAAAAATCAGGGAAAGGCAAGCAAATTTGTTGAACAAGTTTCCTAGGACATTAAGGCATTAATGGATGTTGTTCCGGAAAAAGTAAGAAAGAGGAAAGAGCCTGAAATTTTTATTGAGCCTATTCCATCAAACTCTGGATCTAAGGAAAACACACCCTTAGCATTCAAGAGGGTATTGAGGAAGAAAGGTGAAGATACTATGGAGGAAGATAGGAATCAACTAGTTAGGAAGGTTACAATCAAGGTACCGACACAGAAGAGAGATCCAAAGGAAACACCTTCTACTCCATCCAGTACTGGAAAAAAAAAGAAGATGGATGACATAGATCTTGCACTTGTTACCAGTAATGTAACTATTATTCCACCCAAGACTTGTGCAGAATTGGTTGACAAAATTACTAAGGATGGTATGTTGAAAAATGTACAATTTTATTATGAGCATTTAGATAATGATGAATAGAGAAAAGTTGAGGAAACAATTTTATTATATTTGGATATATATAAGAAATTTTTGTTGTAAATTGAAAATCAAATATCAGCACAATTATATGATAATTTAGATGCTAGAAGATTATCAGCTATGGAGGAGGACAAGTGGATAAAGATTCATGAGTTGTTAACTACCTGTGGATCCATTACTCAAGAGGAGTTGGATAGGACACTTGAGGTTACAGACATGAAAATATTTCATAGCAAGCATAGGATAGTTAGTCTTATGTTAAGTAGCATTAATGAGATAATCATAGAAACCCACAAGGCATGGGTTCAATTCTTAGCTAAAAAACCTAGTTTCTATACTTCATTGAAGGCTAAAAATGACACTACAGATATCGCAGTTGAAGGGAAAGGTAAAGGTATAATGGGTACCTCATCTACAATTTTGAAGGATATTAAGATATTCGATATAGAGCCCCTGGTAGAATGTAATGTACAAGACATAGAGGTGATACCGACAAATGCTGAGATACCGACAGATTCAGAAAGTGTAATGATTAGAAATGTTGAGGACATTAGTCCTCCCAATCAAAATGTACAGGTTGAGGTCACAATTCATAAGGAGGAACTAATAGTAACTTATACTGTACCAAATGGTGAAGACACTAGTGAAAAAGAGGAAGCTATAAAAGTTAATGAACCATTAGAGGAGGAGAAAGAGGAATCTGACAAGGAACCACTACTGAGCACATCATTGTTGTCAATAGACACCTCATAGGTAGAATAAAAAAGCTTAACTGAGATGATTTCTATTGAGCTCATGATGATGGTTGCATAGAAGATGATGAAGGAAGGATCTATGGACAGAGGACTTATTGATCAGTCTATCCCAATTTTGCATAGACTTGTCCTGAAGTATAAATTTGACAAAGGAGGAATCCCATCCAACAAGCTTAAAATAATCACACAGCACATTTATAAGGACTTTCAATCTTTACAATGGAGATCAAACCGACATGCATTAGAGAGGTTTACATAGGCTAAGAGAACAACATTTGATCAGATGATTGAGTCAGAGAAGAAGGATATTAATGATAAGCTGAAGTTGAATGATAATTCTTTGAGGCAATGTACTAATATTTATAGAGTATGTTGTAACATAGGTTTACTTACAATAGATTTAGATAAAAGGATTAAGGATACTCAGAAGAAGATTGTAGGTATAGCCAATTCTTTTGATGGCTCAAATTATTTGACTACATCTATTGATGGTCAGATTTTGGTTTTGCAAACTCAAGATTCAGCTCTTGAGAGGGATAAAGATAAAATTATAAGGAGAGCTAAAGGTCTTAGAGGATTGGTGAGTCCCCGGTTGGACTCCTTAAGTGTACATAAGAAGGAATGCATTGATATGGTTGGTAAGCCCACACCTACAAAACTTAAGGATAAATAGTCATATGCACATATGCTTAATTGACTTGTATCTATTTCTGCTACACTCAAATCAGGTTGGGATACCTATCTAGAGATTTTAGAGAAAGCCTATCCAAATAAATTCAAATATATTCAGCTCTAGTAAGGTATTTTGGGACATTCTTTGTACAATCTTTCATTCTTTGTCCTGGTTTTTGGTATTTTTTTTGGCATTGATGTCAAAGGGGGAGGTATAGCTGAAAAATATATTCTTGACATTAGGAGATATGGAGGTATTGAGTATTTTATTTAGATCATGGTCACAGATGGATATTCAGCTCAAGGGGAGCAATCTCAAGATGAAACCGACAGATGGAAACCATTATCATTTTTCACATGAGTGTTTCCATCAATGCCAAAAGGGGAGATTGTTGGCAATTGACACTAATTTTATTGGTTTCAATATGTTGTCATTGATGGCAACATGTTTCGGCTTTCATATTTTGGTTTGGTTGTTTACCGACAAACACTTCACCGACACCAACACCGACACCATCACCGACAAGTATCTTCATTGGTAGGAGGAATTCTTTGGGTACTGGTATTGCAGGCTGACATGAATTCATCAGGATACAACTATTGGAGGATGAAATCATTTGGGAGATCTGACAATCGGTAATTGATTTTGATATTTTTGTATATATGTAATTGAGCCGACATGTATATTCACTTTGTAATTATCTATGTAAGCCGACATAAGGCATGATGGATTGTAAGGGTATATAGGTAACTTGATTAGATCATTTTTGATATAGGAGAATGTAATATGAGTAAGAGAGAGATATTTATATTGTGAGGAATATTGATTATGTAAAAGGTTATTTCAGTAAGGGTTTAGGGTAACAGAACCAAAATAGACAAAGCTTGAAATAGAAATCTATCAGGCATAGAAGATGCAGTTTATGAGTTTAGTTTTATGTTTTCTTATTCAAATTAACTATAGTCAGTGAGACTCTTTTGTGATGAGAAGTGTGGTCTAGGCTGTAAGCCTTCCTGTATGTGCAGGCCCCCATACTTTGTAATATCTCTTCATATGGCTAGTGGATTGATATTAAGGGTCACAAATCCCACCATGGTTTTTCCTCTTTGAGGTTTATCATGTATAATTCTCTGTGTTACAGTATTAATTTATGTGATTGGCTTATTAATTGCTTTACTTCTTTCATTCTCATATGTACCGGTTTACCGATTGGTGAATGCATGTTTTAATAAGGTTAAAATTGATCATTCCAGTAGAACACTGATTCACTCCCCCCTCTGAGTGTTCTTGGATTCCAACAATTGGATAAGTATTTGATGAAGCTTGAATTCAATAAAGGTAGTGCTGGTAGTAATCTGTACTTCAAGATTGATAATGGTAACATCTTAATTATTGAAGTTTTTGTTGATAATATTATTTTGGTGGAAATGATGGTTTGTGCAAGAAGTTTGTTGGTGATATGTAGAATGAGTCTGAAATATCTATGATTGGTGAGATGAAATTCTTTTTGGGATTGCAAATAACTCAGTTGGATAAAGGTATTTTTATATCTCATTCTAAGTATGTGAAAGAATTGTTGAAGAAGTTTGATTTAGATGATTCAAACATTTTTGGTACATGTATTGTGACTGGATATAAGTTGACAAAGGATAATGATGTTGGAAAATGCACACTCCAATGAGAAATTGTAGGTGATTTAAGGTACTATCATTGATGGAAACCTTACAATCATGTGATACCGATAGGCACTAGCACCAATAGACTCTACACCAGCATACAGTTCACCGGCACTGAAAATAAAGATTACCAACACCATGGACGACAAGAATTTTGTGTAAATGCATTTTGTAATTAATTGTAAAATCTTTTTTAAGCCAACATGGTGGATTGTAATATGACTCATATAAGTATGAGATCATTGTAGATCATTTAAGATGTGAATTATGGAAAGATTATAGCAAACCTAATGTGTGAATTATTGGGATAAGGGTTTATGAATGTTACAGAGCTTAAACTGGTACTGAACCTGGCATAGTAGATGCTAATCTGAAGCAGTACATGATACTGGATTTGTATAGTTCATTTTGTAAGTCAGTGAGACTTATTTTGTAATTAAGTAGTGAGCTCTAGGAACTTGGCCTTCCTGCATGTGCATGCCCCTATTGTAAACAATAATATTCCCTTATTGGCTAGTAAGCGAATATTGTGGGTCACAAATCCCACTGAGGTTTTTCCTACACCGGGTTTCCTCGTTAAAAATATTGTGTTATGGTGTGTCTTTCATGTTGTGGTTGCTATTCTTATTTACTGCATTAATTTTTATTTACCGATACACAGTTTTGAATTGCTTTTCATGTTATAAGTTAAG
This sequence comes from Cryptomeria japonica, assembly GCF_030272615.1. Taxonomy (NCBI): domain Eukaryota; kingdom Viridiplantae; phylum Streptophyta; class Pinopsida; order Cupressales; family Cupressaceae; genus Cryptomeria; species Cryptomeria japonica. The sequence continues at coordinate 346,010,297 of NC_081411.1, read as the reverse complement.
AAAATTCACTAACCTGTCAGATACTGATTTACCCACCCCTCTTAGTATCTTTAGGAATCCTAACAATTGGTATCAGAGCCTAGTCCTCTATTTTAAAAAGCCTAGCAACTTAAGGAAGATCTTGACACCGATAGAGATGGAAAACTTGAGAAATCAACTGGAAACAACTCTTTCAGACTATGATGCAGAAAAAGTGAAAAATATCAAACTTGAAGATGATTTGAAGGTTGCACAAGATATCATTCAAGGACTTCAAGAGAATCTCACTATTGCAAGAAAAAAAAGAAGAGAACTTTGTGAAAAGATGCAGAATGACAATGATGAGAAGGAAACTCTTAATGACCTGGTAAACAAGCTGAGACAAGAAATCAGTACAATGAAGAATGAGATGCAGGATATGACTATGAGATTTTATAAAGAAATTGAAGATAGAAAGAAGAATGAAGATGATTTGACTAGAAGAATCAATGATGCTAAAAATAAAAATCTAAGACTCAGTCATGAGAATGATATGCTAAAGACAGATCTAATTCACTTAGAACATGATAAAACTGAACTCATGAGACAAAAGGATTTCTTGGAAAATGAATTGGCTACTACAAATCAACACAAGGAGAAATTCATGAAAAGTTCAGAAGAACTTGATGACATGCTGAAAAATCAGAAACCTAATGGTGATACAAATGGCCTTGGCTTTGAAGTTGGTGAAAGATCTGGTATTGTAAACAATCATGATCATAGTAAACCAGTAAGACAACCTAATGCTTACAAATTTAATGGGAAATGTTTTAACTATAACAAGTATGGTCATAGAGAAAATTAGTGTAGATCTAGAAATTATCAAAACACTAATGCACCCACCGGTCAATGTTCTAAATGTAACAAAGTTGGTCACAATTCAAAAAACTATAGAATGAATGTAGGATGTTATGTTTGTGGAAGATTTGGACACTTATCTAACCAATGCAAAACACATACCGGTATTGGATATGGGAAAGTTATTCAAAAAAACAATGTGCCTTGTTATGCTTGCAACAAGATTGGACATATTGCTAAATTTTGTAGAAGACATCACCAAAAAATAACAAAGGACCCAGCTTGAAAGGTAAAGAAAAGGTTGAAGAAGTAAAGAAAGAATTCTCAAAGCAATGGATTAGAAAGTCTGATCAGAATGTTGATGGGAATACTCCTCCACCAGTAGAACAAAGTATCACTCCACCGATAGGAGACTCTTCATCTAACTAAAGAAAAATCCTTTGGGGGTTTGGCAACAAATTGAAAAACATGCTAATATACCCTTGGTTGATGGTGAGAAGTTGAATTACTTCTTTATAGGCAGATGAGTTAAGTTTTGACTTAATTGGCAGGCATTAAATGTGGTAGTTGAAAGGAATAACATTATAAAGTAAGTGTTTTGGCTCCTTTTTCATTCACCAAGCAATTCGAATCTTCTAGAGCGCAAAAATTTCCAAGCGAAGGCATCCTTAGAGAAAAGTGAAGCAGTTCATCCAAGCACTCATTCTAAAGGCAGATTGAGGTATTTGTAACTATGGCTTCTTCATCTATACCTGAATTTATAGAAAACCCTACTGTGATTGAGGTTATCAAGTGCCCTAGACTCGTATTCAAATAGATTCCCGAAATAGCGAAGAAAGATGATACCCTGGGAGCATTTTCAAAAATACCTAAGGGAGTAGTGTATGCAGAGGATCCTAAAATGTACATAAATTGTCATATAGAGGAACTAGGAGATGATGAAATCAAGAATATGTATAGGACAATGATTTGTGGTGAAAATGGTAACATCAAACCAGAGCACAAGGTTGTGGAAACCCTAGATTTTATGGATATTCTTAACATTCCTAAATTTCCTGAAGATGTGATAAGGATAGTCCTAAGCAGAGTCCATGGCCAATTCTTTGGGTTGGATTCCATCCATAAGATCGCCAAAGAAGCAGTTAGGGCAGTAACAGGCTTACCTTCCACCAGTAGCAGACCTAACAGAACAATGAAAATTTCTAATGACATTGTGACAAACTTAACTGACACAACATTTGACAAAAGATCTCTAAGAGTCAATGATGTGAAGGACATAAATGTCAGATTTGTCAGTATTAATCTTGGTTATAAAGCCACACATGCAAATAGGTTAAACTCAGTATCCAGCCTATGTATTAAAAGTGCATATGACATGGTAAATGATAATTCTATAATTGATGTGTGTGAATGGCTTAAAGATGAATTGATAAACAACCTGAAGAAAATCAAAGGTGATAAGAAGGGAACTTTCAAATTTAAAAATTTGCTTGTATGCTTAATTCTATGCATTACCAAGGAAGTACCCAGTATTGGAAGGAAAGACTTTGGATTTGATATACTGGTAGGAAAACAACAGTTGGAGATATTGAACAACATGGGAGATGACAGAGAGAAACATATAAATGAACATTTCCAAGCACTAAAGGCTCAAATGAAGAAAAGAGTAAGGCTATCCCAAGCAATTGTGGATAAATATCAAAAGGAAATATGTTTTGTAATCAAGAAAGATGAAATCTAGATGGAGGAAGTTATCCCTAGAACTATTTGAGTAACTGAAATGGGATACGAAATAGATGATAACACAATTGAGACCTATGCAAAATCCCTCCTTGAAGCACCAAAGGAACCATCTGAGAAAGTTTTTGGCAATGCAGAAACAATTGAGAGTAGTATTCAGTCTCAAAAAAGAGTCAAGAAGACTGAAAAAATAGTAAGGAGAGGTACAAGACAAGATAAACCAATTAAAGAAGATGTATTAAAGAAAACTGGTATCAAGGAAAATGAGTAGGAAGGACTTCAACTAGAAGCTCATCTTTCACCGGTTGCAACTTCTTCTGAAAGTGATATACTGCTTGAGTTCAAAAGGGTTGTAAGGAAAAGAAAACCCTCACCGGTACCCTCAACTACACCCAAAAAGGCAAGACAAAAGCAACAGGCAGTTAGGCCTCCAGTTAAGAAGTTGACTCCAAGAAGAAGAAGGTAAAATAGGATATTGCTCCACTGGACAAACTCCTAAGTGAAATAACAGAGGATGGAAAGATTGAAAAATATTAACAAGCTATATAACACACTTTCTAATGATGATAAAGAGAGCATAGAGAATAGTGCAATTTTACACTTAGATATATACAAGAAATTTTTAATAAAATTTTTTGATGATATACCCACTGATTTATACAAGAGACTAGAAGCTTGAAGGGTAGCTATTGTTGAGCTAGATAAAAAGATAAAAGTAGAAAAATTACTTGCAATTCACCCAGTGAAGTCCATTGAAGAAATAGATGAATTAATCAGTGAGGCCAACCAGGTAGCATTTTCAACTAGCCATTGACATGCAGTAGTAGTGGCAAGTAGAGCGAATGAAATCAGTAAAGAAACCACAGATCAATGGGACATATTCTTTGTTGAAAAGGAGAAACAAGGAGAACTTAAAAGACCTAAGACCATCAGGGTCTACCAAAAGGATAGGGATAAGGGGAAAGGTAAGGTAGGTGGACCTCCGAGCCTTAAGATAACTGATAACTTGCCCCCACCTCTTTCTGATACTCCACTGGTAGAAGCTGTTGAGACACAACCGGAAACAAAGAGTATGGAGACTCCTCATGAGGATACAAATCCGAGTCTGAAATTTTGTACACTATGAACATAGACACCCAAGAGGTAAATATTGTGGTGGATAAAGAATCAGTTGAGAAGACAGAAGTGGTTATTGAGACACTAGCTAAAAATGTTGAAGTTGGAAACATTGGAACTGGGGAACAACAACAAAATGAACAATCAGTTGATCACCTGTCTACTAGAATGGTGACTGATACAAACATTGCTAAATCCACTGAGCTAGAACAACTAGTTGAAAACTCAGAGAAACTAGCTGAGGTTTCGGTAGTGGACAATACAAAGATGCATATTGAGAAACTGACAATAAATACTGAGGCTTCTTTAGAGAAACCAAAAATAAATACTGAGGCTTCTTCAAAGAAACCGACAATTGACACTACAATGACATCTTCAGAGGCATAAACAGAGACACATTTAGGAAAGGACACTGAGAAACTAGTAGAACAACAGGTTCATACTGAAGAAAACATAGAGAAATAGGCAGAGCAATAGTATCCTTCTTAGGTACCTACTCAGACTGTACCACCGGCTACATCTGACAAGCCTAAACCCTTGGTAGCTGAAATAAAAACACAAACAGATCCTCCTAAGAAAGAGAACAACAAAGCTATCACTACAACCGATAGACTACGGATTGTGAGGACAGTTGGACAGTCATACGACACATCAATGACTGAATTCCAGCCTGCAAATGTGACAGAGGTACTCTTGGATTTCATTAAGAAAATAACAGTGTAATGCACAAGCTTACAAGGCTATAGATGATAGATTACAAATTTTGAAAATGATAGCTCCAAAGTGTAACATAGATAATAAAGATTCTTTGAGCCAATTAGACACATTGTCTAAATATATAACTGACAATTTAATTACACTGGACCAAATAAATGAAGACACATTCATAGAGAAAATGAATAAGGAGAAAGAAAAATTCTTTGGGAAATAGTGAAGAAGAATAAGGAACAGATGGAAACCTTATTACCGGTACTAGGAGAAATAATTTTGAATTTTAAGAAACTGCATAGAGATACCTCCAAAACTGATATTTTGAGAGAGGATATAAATTCGAAGATCAGCAAAGCTCAAGAAGAAATCAACAATATTGCTGACAATTTAATAGGAACAACAGATTCATTTTTGGAAATTGAAAAGAACATTGTAGATCTTGAGGAGAAAATTGAGAAGTTAGAAAAAGGTAAAGAAAAGATAAAGCGTAAGACAAAGGACTTAAAATGCAAACTAGGTCCTAAACTAGATTACCTCATTTCTTTGAGAAAAGAAATTTTTGAGGCTCTGGTTCTCGGACTTAAGACACTGGAAGAAAAAATACACATACTCACTGGTACAATTCAGAAAACTGAAGTGGCATTAAAGGACAACAAGAGATTCAATGACAGTCAAAATTTTGCATTGGCAGACATCTATTAGATTGTAACCCATCGGTTACAAGGATCTAGGTAGGAACCACACTCCATTGACAGTGAATGACAACCTTTGTCGTTGATGCAAGGGGTGAGTAGTAGAGACGAGAAAAAGGTTGACTAAAGAGATCATCTGCTCAGGGGGAGCACTCAATTGAAGCAAACATCTTTGGTAATACAGTTTTGGTAATACACTTTTTGGATATACTTTTTGACTTTTTCTCATGAGTGTTGCCATCAATGCCAAAGGGGGAGATTGTTGGCAAATGCACACTCCAATGAGAAATTGTAGGTGATTGAAGTTATTGTCACTGATGGCAACCTTACAATCATCTGATACTGGTAGGTACCAACACTGGCAAACTCTACACCAGCATACAGTTCACCGGCACCAAAAAGAAAAATTACCGACACCATGGACGACAGGAATTTTGTGCAAATGTATTTTATAATTAATTGTAAAATCTTTTTGTAAGCCGACATGGTGGATTTTAATATGACTCATATAAGTATGAGATCATTGTAGATCATTTAAGATGCGAAGTATGCAAAGATTATAGTAGACCTAATGTGCGAATTATTGGGATACGGGTTTATGAATGTTGCAGAGCTTAAACCGTTACTGAACTTGACATAGTAGATGTTGATCTGAAGCAGTACATGATACTGGATTTGCATAATCCATTTTGTATGTCAATGAGACTTCTTTTGTAATTGAGCAGTGGGCTCTAGGCACTTGGCCTTCCTGCATGTGCAGGCCCCTATTGTAAACAGTAATATTCCCTTATTGGCCATTTAGCGAATATTATGGGTCACAAATCCCACTGAGGTTTTTCCCACACTGGGTTTCCTCGTTAAACATATTTTTTTAGGGTGCGTCTTTCATGTTGTGGTTGCTATTCTTATTTACTACATTAATTCTAATTTACCGGTACACAGTTTTGAATTTCTTTTCATGTTATAATTTAAGAAAATTCACTAACCGATCAGATACTGATTCACCCCCCCCCTCTCAGTATCTTTAGGAATCCTAACAGATGATTGTCCAAAAGAAAATAAGACTAGATACAGATCTATGATTGATGGAGTGTTATATTTCACTCAAACTAGACCACATATTATGAATGTTGTGTGTCTTGTTGCTAGATTTCAATCTGGTCCTAGGGAATCTCATGTTGTTGTTGTTAAGACAATTTGCAAATATTTGAAAGCGATAATTGATTTTGGTTTATGGTATCCTAAAGATGATGACTTTACTTTGAGTGCTTTTACTAATGTTGATTGGCCAAGTGATGTTGATGACCAAAAGGGTACTAGTGGTGGTACATTTTTCCTGGGAAAGAAGTTGGTTTCATGGATGAGTAAGAAGCAAAATGCTATTTCTTTATCTACTATAGAAGATGAATACATTATTCTTGCTCGTAATTTAAATCAGGTGATGTGGATGATGTAGATGCTAAAGGATATCATAGTTACTTTTGATGAGCCTACTACTATATACTATAATAATTCAACTGCTATCAATATTCCTAAGAATCTAGTGCTGCATTCTAGGAGCAAGCATATATCAACCAAGTCTCATTTCTTGAGAGAGAAGGTGAATGGGAAGGAAATCAGATTGGAGTATGTATCTACAAAATAATAGATTGCAGATATCATAATGAAGCCTTTGCCTAAAGATACTTTTGAGTATCTTAGAGAGACACTAGGGGTGATTGCCCCTCTTGATAAGAACTAAGATGCATTGGATTTGCATCAATCTATTGGATTTCACAAAGATATCTTATGATCCATATTGATGAGTGAGGCTTCTACTCAGGGAGAGTAGTTAGTGTTGTGATTCAGTTGTTCAAATTTGTTAGTTTTGGGGAGAGATTTTTTTCTAAAGGAGAAAGAATCATGATGTGTGTTGTATGTGCCTTTTGCATTAATGTCAAAGGGAGAAAGAATCATGTGAAAAACTATCATATCATGTGCTCATCTCAAGGGGAGATTATTGTGAGTTATGAGGAGATTGTTGGTAGTTGATTTCTTTCTCTGCATTGATTAATTTTCAAAATCATATGTTGCCATTAATGCCAAAGGAGGAGATTGTTAGATATTGTTGAGAAGTTTATTGAGTGATTTGTTGTCATTGATGTCAACATATTCCTCGATTTGTTCAAGTGTTGCAGTCAGATTAAATAAGTTGGTTTGGCTACTACATTGCAGATTAAAGGGTTTTGAGATAAGTATCTCTAGTTGGTTTAGCTAAAGTTTCAGAGGTTTGCATGATGATTTGGTTGAAGTAAGAGATCCGATATTATTGTTGGCTTCTTAGTCGACTGTGTTTTTTAGTGTTATGGATTTTGATCCGCTTTGCAATATCTTGGTTTGCGGATTTGGTAGAGTGTTTGGGATGTTCATATGTATTCTCAATTCAAATGGTTTGTTATTTGGAGGTTTGCAAGTGAATCTTTCAGTTTGACAGTTAGTTCAATGTCTGTTCTTAAGGTTTGGTATAATGATGAAGAAGATTCTAGTAAGTGGTGATGTTGTGGTTGTTGCTATGGTAATTCATGATGCTTGTGGATGTTTCTAGATCATTTTATATTTGTGTTGATCGTCCACATTGATCGTTGTGCATGTTATTGATGGATTCCTTAGTATGTCTGGGTTATGCGATGTTATTGGCCGACCCGATGATTGTAGCATGTTGCGGATGTTTGAGGCATAATTCTTGGAGATATTGCATGTTCAAGGTGTTTATTTAAGTCAATACTATGTCTTAGCAACCATTTTTTTCGTCTACATGTAATGTTGTAGCATGTGTGGGGTGAACTCACAATAATGGTTCCCACTTTTTTGCCACTTTTGACATTGAGATGTACATTTTTAAAATAATCTTCAACTTCCGAGAACTATAACTTTTAAACTATTAAAAATTTGAAGATGATGTAAATTAGTGATTTCTAGCATTTTGTTTGTAGATTCTATATACATTTTTTTCAAATTTTTTTGAAAGATTTTTAAAAAAAATTTCCATCTCCCTCGAAAAGTAGTTTTTTACAACAAACTACATTTTTTAAGAGTGATGTGCCTCTTGAAATGCATAACTTTTTTTCTATAAATGATAAAAACTCAATTCTTTCAAATTTTGGTTTGTAACATCAATATCCAAGGCTTGCATTTGGTTTTATAGTGATATGTTCAATATTTTTCATTTTATAAAGTTTTGAAGTCCGACTAGTCATAATTCAAACATAGGTTTACGTTTGAACACATAACTTGTTCTATATAAATCAAAATTCAATTTTTTTTTTTTGTTAGAAAGAAGACATCAATACCAAGGGCATAGATATTTTTTAGAATTTTTTTGAATTAGTTTCTTATTTTTCCCAATGCGTTGAACAGAGAAGTTCATGCTCAGTGAAAAACCAATTTTTAATAAAATTAAAAAATCAAGAACATAATAAATTCAAAATATAACAAAATTATATTCGTTGGAAAGCTTTCTTCGAGTACTACCATCTAATATTTTTGGGTTATCAAGATTATTTCATTCATGCATTGAACCAGAGCTCCGAAGTCATTAATTCTTCAGAACTCTAAAATTTTTTGGGAGAAACTTCTAATTTTGGGGGTTCGATCGAACACGTGTTCGATCGGATTGGGTTCGCTCGAACCAAAAGGGGTTCGAGCGAACCCCCATTCGCTCGAACCAACGAGCAAGATTTTGGCACGCACATTTTTGTAACTACCATGTTCGAGCGAACCCAACAATTTTTAACTATCGGCTTTCGTTCGAACTCGGGCCGACGCATTTTTTGTTTTTTTTTTCATTTGTGGATTCGTATAAATGTCCATAATTTTTTTTCGCTTTTTATCACTCAAATGATTAAAATAATTCGCATTTTTGGATGAGAGAAGATATTTGAAAATTATTTTGAAGGCAATAATTTGAAGGTTTTTTGTAAAAGCATGGGGAACAAGAAGAGAAGGCAAAATAAGACTTCAAGGAATTATTCTCTCGAAACGGAAGAAAGATATCGAGAACAAAGAAGACAAAGATATCATGATGCAAGTATGTATTTTTAATTTTATTTCTATTTAATTTAATATGTATTATGTATCAATTAATTAGAATTCAATATTTTTTATCTAATATTTTTAATAGGATTAAAAATAATTTTGTTTTAATTGGAAAACATAATTAATTTGAGATAATACATGTGTATTTGCAAATTTCAAATTCCATCAACTTGCTTGTTGTGTAATTGCATTTTTCTCCTATATAATTAAGTTCATTTATAATAGATAAGACCTATTAAGTCATAAAATTAATAAGACCTATTATGTCATAATTTTTAGGTTCTAAATTATATATATTGAATATTTAATATACATGTACAAGTAATTTCATGTGATAGGTCCTTTAATATCACATAATATATTTGTCTTAAGGGTAGTTAAGTATATTAATTTTGTGAAATGTTTTTTCAAATGTGGTCATATTGATTTTAATAATAAGGCCTATTAGGACTATTACATTGATTATAGTTCTTAAATGTGACACAAATTTATAACCTATTAAACATGTTGAATAATTTAGGTGAACTATTTATATTCAACTTCACGTACATGCAAAAACATTTCAGATTAGGAGGTTTATTATGCAATAATAGGTCTTAAATATACACACATGTGACAAATTATAGTCCACTTACATTATGGTCCATAACAAATTAATATGAGGTCACCTAAGTTATCGTATGCATGCATCAAAATATTTTTACTTTTAATTTTCAAAATTGGAATTTCTAATTTATCAAAATTTTATTTTATGTGTTAAATTAGTGCTCAAAATTAGAGATTGAAATTTAATCCTAAGGTCTGAGAACAAATTGAACTTTAAACCTAAACAGGTAATTTAATTAGAGTTATAACAATAAGGTCCTAAAAGTATTTAAATTTAATAAACCAAATTGAATGGGCTAATTTTAACATGTAAAGCTTTAAGCCAAATTCACCCCTATTCTTAATCCTAATTGAATAATCTCTGATTAATTCAAGAACCTTACACAAACTCTTAAATTATGTCCAGAACGGGCAAATGAACCTGTTGAAGAACACAATATAGTTGATGAACATAGGGAGGAGATTGTCCAAGTTGAACCAATGGAGACCTTTGAAGGAGAGCGGTCAGGCTCCTTACCTCCTACCACTGATATGGATGAGCATATTGTGGATCTAGCTAAACAGGTGAAGAGAAATATTTCTTATAAAAATTTAGATCATTTACTTGAAATGGATGTGGATGAGTTGAAACGTCTCAGTGAAGAACCTAGACATACTAAAAGGAGGTCAATGAATAAAAGTGGAAAAGAAATAATGTCGCATTTCAACAATCTTGATACTACACTAGAAAAAGCTCAATTGTTATCAATTGTACTTACTCATAAAGACTTAATAGATCCAATGAAATTGTTGGGTATAGATACAACAAATCAAAAGAGGAAATCTTCTCAACTACAAAAATCTATTGTTGATAATGTTAAGAAAGGTTTGGTGAACATTGGTAAAAAATCTTGAAAACTAGATAAGACCATTTCAAGAAGAGTGATGTTGACATCTTTAGTAAATGAAAGATTGCCTCAAAAAAGACAAATCTCTTCACTGTCATCTGAGTTTGGTTTTAGTAGAAGGACAATATCTAAATATGTTAAAAGGAGAAATATTTTGGATGATACTACCTCAGAAGGGAATTGGGCAATTATGTGTAGAGCTCCTCATTCTGATAGAATTGAAGATGTTGTTAGGAACTTTGTGACAAGTTTTTGGAATGATAATACTCGCCCTTCATCAAATAGTAGAGATGTTATCAAGCAAAGGATTGGTCCTAATCGTTATGATCTCCATGTAAAACATTGGATAGACACAACAAAACATGAATTGTATGTATTGTTTACTAAAACAAACCCTCATATAAAGATTGGACAAACCATGTTTGAATGGTTAAGGCCATATTATGTGAAGTTAAAAAAAGTTTTCGAAACTTGTTGTTGTCATTATCACATCGAATTTGACTTGTACTATCAGGTGTTTTGAAAGATTAGAGAAGATAATGATGGTTATGAAAATTCTCCTCCTAAACGAACAAGTCAATTCATAGCATCCATCTTATGTGATAAATCAGATGATAATGCAACCGGTCAAATAAATTGCATAAGAGGAATTTGTGGAACATGGGGGGACTTGGCTAAATTGCCTTTGAGAGATGAAGATACTGACATGAGGAAGATGGTAAATTTCAAGAGTTACAAGTACAAAAAGATTGAAACAAAATTTGGAAAGGAATCTACAAGACTAGATTATGTAGAAGAGGAAATACCTATTGGAACATTTATGGAAAATTTTCGTAAGTTGATAAAACCATACATATGCCATGGTTTTTTTGCCAAGTGGCAAGTAGAACAATTTAAAAGATTAAGAGACACTTTCCCACTTGGAACTATTTTATTTGTAGTTGACTTCGCAGAGAATTACTCTTTTGTGCATCAAAAAGAGATTCAATCAGAGTATTACTTTTCAAAGCAAATCACTATTTTCGTGCATGTGTGTTATCAACATGCATAGATGAATTTGGATGGTGTTGATAGTACATTTGAAAATCATGTCATTAAGAAAGAGTACCACTTCTATATCAGTGATGATAAGGAGCATAAAACACTTTTTGTACAACATTGCTTTAAGAAATTTTTTGAATATTTGAAAGATAGAGGCATAACAATAGTTAAACATTTTGTTTGGTCTGATGGATGTGCGGCACAATTCAAATCTTCAAGGCCATTTTATGCACTATGTAGATATCATCAAAATGACAAAATACCACATGTTTGGAGTTTTTTTTAGAGTGGTCATGGAAAGGGTGAACATGATGGTGCAGGAGCTTGTATCAAATGTGCTCTAAGAAAGCATCAAATAAAGTACACAGGAGAACGTATAGAAAATGCACATGATGTTGTTGAATAGTGTAAGAAACACTTTGAGCAACCTAATTATCCTGGGGAATCATCATCAAGAACATATAAGCCCATTCCATATAGAGTGTTTTGGGAGATAACCGGTACATGTTCTCTTTTAGTATTTTATTTAATTTTTTTTAATTTAACAACTTGATCTACATGTACATTCTTGTACACATGTACATTTTATAGATGTAGATAGAAAATCAATGCATGGATGCAAGAGTGTGGAGAGGACAAGATCTTTGCATTGTGTCATGAGTACAGATAATCGCCCATGGACATTATACACTAGAGATTATTCATGTTTTTGTTCTGAATGCATTTTCGAAAACTATGTTGATTGCAAGAACCAAGAGCTTGGATATGTTAGTGAATGGAAAATGGTGCCACTAGATGTTTCTGACACATACGAGGATTCAAATGAGGATGAAAACTTTGAAGACATTCCTTTGATTTCTGGTGATTACGATCATATTTCAGGATTGATTAAAAAAGGTATGTATACATGACGTACACATATAAACATTTCCTTAAAAATGACATATAACTTAGAATTTATTTAACTTGTGTCAAATTGTAGGAGATATTTTTGCAGTCATAGCAGAAGATGGAAATATAGAAGGTGTTAGTTATTATTTATTGCGTTGCACAAAAGAGAGAAAGAAGTTATCAAAATCTGAGATGAGTGATGGAATGTCATTTCCCACAGGTTTGAGTTCCGATTTGAATATGTACATACATACAAATCGCTTGTGTGAAATTTTTTAATTTCTCACGTTTCTTATATACATGTACATGCAGGATCAGTTGTAGTGCAAGGGACATATTTCAAACAAGTTAAAATTGTTCAACATGGGATTCATTTCACTGAATACCAAATTGATAACAAGGTATATCAGTATAGTCACTTGGTCATTATTGTTGGCCTAATTCTTCAAACAGTTCCACGTCGAGGGCGGTCTCAAAAGTGGAGACTAGATAGAGAAGATCATGACAAAATATTAAGTGTTATTGAAGAGCGTTGTGAACCACTTGATGTGGTATGAACTATATATACATTTAGTAATCCACATGAATTGAATTTTAATGTACAAGTTCAAGATAAATTCTAGATCTCAAGTAACTTGTTTTGAAAATATTTAGGATAAATATTTTTTAAGTTTATTTATACATTATATCAAATTAGGATGTATTTAAATGTGCACGTTTAATTGTATGTAATTGTATTTGTATTTAATTAAAAAATGCATATTTAAATTAGAATGTAATATGTACATTTGTAAAATTGATATATTTAATATGGAATTAGGACATGTACATGTTGTGAACTATTTAACTACAATATACATACCTAGAAGCTCACATACCTACAAATATACATACCTATGTAATATACATGTACTGGATGTGAACTATTCAATACATGACCTATTAAGTTTAGTTTGTTCATTTCATACATACTCTTTTGTTTGAAAATCAAACATGTATTTAAATCTAATCTAATCAAACATGTATAAATCTAATATAATCAAACATGTATAATAGATGATCAAACACAAACCAGGTATAAAGAATAATCTAGAGTCTAAACAAGTCGTTGTACATGCATGAAATATACAATCTAATCAAACATGTATTTAAATCTAATCTAATCAAACATGTATAAATCTAATATAATCAAACATGTATAATAGATGATCAAACACAAACCAGGTATAAAGTATAATCTAGAGTCTAAACAAGTCGTTGTACATGCATGAAATATACAATCTAATCAAACATGTATTTAAATCTAATTTAATCAAACATCATGTACATAAATCTAGAATATAATAAAAAATGTATAAATATAATATAATCAAACATGTATAAAACTTATAACATGTATAATCTATAGTCTAAACTCCATGTATAAAGTATAATCTATAGTTAAACACAAACCAGGTATAAAGTATAATCTAGAGTCTAAACTCCATGTATAAAGTATAAAGTATAATCCAGAGTCAAACATAAACTAGGTATAAAGTATAATCTAGAGTCTAAACTCCATGTACATGCATGAATATATATAATATGAAAGTATATAAAAAGATATATGTAAATGAGCTATAAAGTCTGGAGCAAATCAACAGGGATCATCATGTTGGCTACGAACTGAGCGACCATCTGAGGGGGAGTTCTACAAAAGTAGAATTTATTTAAATATTAAATATAATATATATATATATATATATATATATATATATATATATATCTAGACGTGCATGTACATCAAATATATATATACCAAAAACCATAACTAACCTGTACACTAACAGCATCTAAAGAATCTCTCCTACGCACATGCTCAGAGCTCAAGGAAGGAGTGACATGAGCTAACTGTCAATTTAAGGATTAGTCCACAATCAATTTAAATGATTTACAAATTAAAACTTAGAACTCTAGATTATTTATTAAACATGAGATCTATATATATAGATTTATCAGGTACAAATTTGCAATGTATGTATACATATCTTCTAAAATTTTAAACGCACATGTACATGTACATACCTATGTATCACCTGGAGTAGGCTGTATAGTCTGATCTTGTCTCGTGATCATATCAACAACATCACTCGTGCCAACATATCTCTCTCTAGCTGTACGTATCACTGAGGAGTGCAAGGGGCTAACTAGATGAGTGGGCATCGTGGATGAAGTGTCTGACTATAGTAGCATGTCCATAAATCCAGTATGGCTCAAATCTCGCAGCTGATCCTCAAATGAGTCCAAACCCTCATCTATGATATGTACCTGATCAGCTCGTATCTCCTCAAATGAATCCAACCGGCACTCATCTGTGATATGGAGCTGATCAGCTCGTAGCTCCTCCTCTGCAGCAACAGAGTGATCTGTAGGTGGGTCAGTGCCTGGAGCATGCATAGAGTGATGAGAATGCTGTGACTGCCTTGGGGTATGCATCGATGCCGCTGTAGCCTGACCATCTCTGAGAATCTCCTCTCTAACATCACCCAATGGTATCCCAAGTCGAGATGAAATAAAACTATAAGCATGTAGTAGGTCCTCGACTAAATACTGTGACATCTATACATGTCTACTACCTCTGACTATAGCTGCTACCTCATCTGGGGAGGGGATGCCAGCAGAAATATACCGATCATCTGAATCTGAAGCCCCCCCATGACTAGAAGATGCATGATCTATGGATGATCGCGAACATGGTCGACTCATCATATATCTGCCCACCCTGTCAGAAGATATGGTGGCTGCTACTGATGCAATCTATCCAATCCTATCAATTGCTTCTCTCTAAGAAGCAATCACAACGTGATCTGCTATGGGTTCCATGGCTGAGACTACTGCAGGAAATCTCTGGCCAACAAGGTCCCTGTGTCTAGGAGGAACTCTATCACGCCTACGATATGCATCTCTATCAGCAATCCTACCCCTCCCCTATCCATAATATCCCGGAATATCAAGGTAGTTTGGTTTCATCTGACAATGAATCTCAGCAAATACCTGTTGTGCAAAGTATAATGGAATCTGGTCGTTATTAGGATAACGACCATGGGCTGCTAAGAATCATGGGTAAATCAGTGATGCAACCTGTCGGTCGATACATCTGGTAACCTGATATCCCCTCACCTTACTCTTCTCCTGATATTGTGGGAAGCATCTCTCCTTGATGGTCTCCTTTGAGACCACCCCCACCACATCAGCAAAAGAATGAGGACCCCTCACCTCACTCCTCAACTGTCTATATATATCCTCTATAACCTCAGGTGAGAATGAGGTATGAGATACTAAGCGGTCCCTCAATGTCTGCAAACTGTCAAAAATGGACGTGCACGTAATCTTGTACACGCCATCAGTACGAGGGTCATCTAGTATGGCCCTCAACCTATGCAACTCTCGATCACTATAATGAAAAATAGTAGCAATGTCGGGCAAGGGGGGATCCTGCTGTGGTGGCTCCTGATGTGGAGCTTGCGCAGGTGGATCCTGATCAGGAGCCTGCAAAGGTGGATCCTGATCAGGAGCCTGCAAAGGTGGATCCTGATCAGGAGCCTGTGAAGGTATATCCTGGGATTCCATCTATCTAGGTACATGTCATAAAGTTAAAATAAATACATAAGCAGAGAGAGAGAGAGATCATTTTCATGAGAGAGAGAGAGAGAGAGATTATATACATATAAATCTTCATGAGAGAGAGAGAGAGATCATTTTCATTTTCAAAAAATACATGTAAAAATTTCAAATATTTCAGTGAGAGAGAGAGAGAGAACATATATTTCAGATCTAGAGATAACATATATTTCAGAGAGATAGAGAGATCTAATGTACATGTACATATTTAAATCTTTGACATACATAAAAAATTCAAGAATAGAGAGATCTAACACGTCATATGTATGTTAGGACACTATATTATCCTACAGGGAATGTCATATGTACAGTAGGATGTTATAAGGGGTCATATGTGACCTACTAAGGGGTCACGTATGTGTCAATGCATGCGTGACCCCTTAGGACCACATACGATCCCTTAAGACACTATGCATGATGAACTAAGGGGTATGTCATTCACACTAGGATTTTATAAGGGGTCATATGTGGGTCTAACCACATATGACCCCTTAGGACACTATATGATCCTAAGGGGAATGTCATATGTACAGTAGGATGTTATAAGGGGTCACACATGTGTTAATGCATGTTGACCCCTTAGGACCACATACGACCCCTTAAGATACTATGTGATGGACTAAGGGGTATGTCATTCACACTAGGATTCTATAAGGGGTCACGCATGTGTTAATGCATGTGTGAGCCCTTAGGACCACATATTCAACCCCTTAGGACACATAGGAAATGTCATATGTACAGTAGGATGTTATTAGGGGTCATATGTGACCTACTAAGGGGTCACGTATGTGTCAATGCATGCATGGCCCCTTAGGACCACATACGACCCCTTAAGACACTATGTGATGAACTAAGGGGTATGCCGTTATAGGATTTTATAACGGGTCATATGTGGGTCTAACCACATATGACCCCTTAGGACACTATATGATCCTAAGGGGAATGTCATATGTACAATAGGATGTTATAAGGGGTCACGCATGTGTTAATACATGTTGACCCCTTAGGACCACATACGACCCCTTAAGATACTATGTGATGGACTAAGGGGTATGTCGTTCACACTAGGATTCTATAAGGGGTCACACATGTGTTAATGCATGCGTGAGCCCTTAGGACCACATATTCAACCCCTTAGAACACATAGGAAATGTCATATGTATAGTAGGATGTTATTAGGGGTCATATGTGACCTACTAAGGGGTCATGTATGTGTTAATGCATGTGTGGCCCCTTAGGACCACATACGACCCCTTAAGACACTATGTGATGAACTAAGGGGTATGTGGTAATAGGATTTTATAAGGGGTCATATGTGGGTCTAACCACATATGACCCCTTAGGACACTATATGATTCTAAGGGGAATGTCATATGTACAGTAGGATGTTATAAGGGGTCACGCATGTGTTAATGCATGTTGACCCCTTAGGACCACATACGACCCCTTAAAATACTATGTGATGGACTAAGGGGTATGTTGTTCACACTAGGATTCTATAAGGGGTCATGCATGTGTTAATGCATGCGTGAGCCCTTAGGACCACATATTCAACCCCTTAGGACACATAGGAAATGTCATATGTATAGTAGGATGTTATTAGGGGTCATATGTGACCTACTAAGGGGTTCCGTATGTGTCAATGCATGCGTGGTCCCTTAGGACCACATACGACCCCTTACGACGCTATGTGATGAACTAAGGGGTATGTCGTTCACACTAGGATTTTATAAGGTGTCATATGTGGTTATAGGATTTTATAAGGGGTCATATGTGAGTCTAACCACATATGACCCCTTAGGACACTATATGATCCTAAGGGGAATGTCATATGTGACCTACTAAGGGGTCACACATGTGTTAATGCATGCGTGACCCCTTAGGACAACATACGACCCCTTAAGACACTATGTGATGGACTAAGGGGTATGTCGTTCACACTAGGATTTTATAAGGGGTCATATGCAGTTCTAAGGGGTCATGCATATGTTATAACAAATGCATGACCCCTCAAAACCACATATGACCCCTTATGACACTATGTGATCCTAAGGGGAATGTCATATGTATAGTAGGATGTTATAAGGGGTCCTATGTGACCTACTAAGGGGTCACGCATGTGTTAATGCATGCGTGACCCCTTAGGACCACATACGACCCCTTAAGACGCTATGTGATGGGTTTTGGGATATGTCGTTCACACTAGGATTGATTTTATAAAGGGTCATATGCGATTCTAATGGGTCACGCATGTGTTAAGACACTATTTGATGGACTAAGGGGTATGTCATTCACACTACAATTTTATAAGGGGTCATATGCGATTCTAAGGGGTCACACATGTTTTATAACACGTGTGACCCCTTAGAACCACGTATGACCCCTTAGGACACTAGATGTGATCCTAAAGGGAATGTCATACATGTACACTATTATGTTATATGTGATCCTCTATGACCTCCTAAGGGAACGTATAGTGTCATATGTGGTCTTAAGGGGTCATGTTGTGCGTGTAATAGGATGTGAAAATGGGTCACATTGTAGAGGAAATTTATTTTGTCTAATTTGTTTAAATTTGTTATCTAAATTTTCTAATGTTTATTTAAATTAATTTTTCTAACGTTTTTCTTTTTTTGCTAATGTTTTTCTAAGTTCTGATTTACTACAGGTTAGTTTTCTATGTTTTTCATAACAATTTTTTAAAATGTTGAAAAAAATATACATCTATACAATTATGTAATTTTAAAAACAAATTTACACATTTCAATCAAAACATTAAATTATCAAACATTTTTCTAAAATAATGAAAAACAATAAATTATCAAACATTTTTCTAAAATAATGAAAAACAATAAATTATCAAACATTTTTCTAAAATGTTGAAAACCAATAACTATATATAATTATTTAATTAAAAAATTAAATTAACAAATAAATTATTTACAAATTTAATAAAAAAAGACATTATTAAACCAAACAAAGGGTTATTTTGTGCACCTGACATAACAAAGGTCGAAAACTGAAATAGGAAAGATGCTAACTGCTGCAGACAAGGCTCAATGACGTGATGCTGACGACTGGTTCGATCCAACCCCCACCAGACAGAAAAAGTCAAATTTGATAATGACCTTTTAACTGTCATTTTCGATATTTATAAATTTTTTTAAAAAACCCTAACCGCAAAGGGTTCGAGCGAATGGGGGGGTTCAAGCGAACCCATTAAATATTGAAATTTTTAATGGGTTCGCTCGAACCCAAAACCCACCCGCTGTTCGATCGAACCCAACTGAATAGTTTGGTTGACTCGGACTCCCAGGGGTAGTCCGAGCGAACATTTGTATTTCACTCGAACACTGGCAAATCCGAAATTCCCACTTTCACCAAATTCCTTTGTTGGCAAAAGTGGGAACTAGCTTTGTGAATTCACCCTGTGGTAATTTGTGATGTGTGTTGAGCTTACCATGAAATATAGGTTGATGATTTATATAAATAAATGTAATAATCATGTCCGATGTATCTACGTGGTATTTATAAGTGTATCATAATGTGTGTGATTGGATAAGTGTGTGAGCAAGTGTTTTGATCTTGTGGAAGTGTGAAGAAGTGTGGCTGAGAAGATTGGATTGTGTGCTTAATTGGAACTATAACCAAGCATGAGGAGATGTTATTATATCAATTCATGATCTTCCAAATGTAATCCGAATATTTTTGTAATGTAGTGAGTCTTCCTTGGGGTTGTTGCCCTTCTTGTTATGTGATTTGAGTAGTGAGCTTGAGGAAGTGTTGCTGAATGCATGTGCATTCCCCATCGTAATATTTCATATACTTCTAATAGGGTATCATCTCATAGTGAGTAGGTTCCCACCGTGGTTTTTTTGTAAAATGGGTTTTCCATGTCAAAAATCTTGGTTTTATGTGTGTTCTTGATATAGTGTTGATTCATACTTTCATTGTTAATTATTAGATCTCAATTTATATTTGAGATGAGTAAAGTTTATTAGCAAACTGAGTCACACCCCGCTCTCAGTTTGTTGCATTATTGCCAACACTATAAATTGAAAAACTATATCTTGCCTCATTGCAATTAATTTCTGTGCACAAGTCCCTTTTTGTATCTTCCCCAAGGTTAGGTAGCCTTGGTCAACAATTTTAGAGTACTGAGATCCATTCTATAATCATTTCTATACAATGGATTAATTTTGTGAGTTCACACTCATCGTGATTTTCCCATTTTGGGTTTTCCATGTATAAAATCTTGGTGTTCATGTGTGAATATTCTATATTTATTTATTCTTAATGTGCATATCAAGAATGTATTAGTTAATGTAAGATTGAATTCTATAACTTTAGTTTGTGCTAATTCAACCCCTCTCTCAACATCTAGTGTGTGTTCAATAATTGCTATCAAAGCTTGGTTCCACTTGAGTAAGCTTAATCACTTGAGGTAGATCTAGAGGTTTTAACACTATGTATGAAAGAGAACTAAATGATATGAATGTCATGGAGTACAACGATTATGAATTTGAAGTTGTAGTTGACACGGAAGGAGAAATAAGACCTTCTCTTTTAGATATGGATGAGAGTATATTTTCAAGAAAGTTGGAGATAAGATCACATACCGAGGAAAGCTGTTAGATCAAGGAAGAAATAAAATGAATGATCTTGATACCAAACTAAAGAAGGAGAATGTTCTAAAGTGAAAGAGAATAAAAATCATCCTTTGGTTTAGAATGTCCAAGAGTCTCCTCTGGCTTCTAAAAGGTACACTTTTAAGGCTAAGTTTTTTACTTGCAATAAATATGGACATAGAGCTAGTGAATTTAAAAGTTAGATAAGAAATTAGCGAGTTGCACG